>NC_134266.1:79223970-79347973 GCF_031893055.1 Leptodactylus fuscus
GCACCTGGGGTCACCTCTGAGGCCCAATATTCAGACTCCAGAGTATAATTTCTCACCAGCGGCAACCATTTTAATTTGTTCAAGATGAATTATTACGGTGACAAAACCAAACAAATTGGAAATTCAGGATGAACACGGCTTTGACGATGCATCCAACATCCAAGTATAAACACCTCTCCTGTAATTTATAAACAAGGCAATATCTGCATTAAATGGTGATTTGTTATCCTTCAAGGTTACCCTTTAATGGTAAATTAGCAGTACACTTATACTACAATATACCATATAAGTCACATCATCACTTTACTTTGTACTTTGTGTCCTAGTACACTGTCTACCAATAAGTCTGTGGACACCTGTGGAAGAATAGAAAAACAACATTTCTTCATATACAATAGTTGGTAAAACCCAGCAGATGCTTCGTTACGGATGGTATTGAGCGACACAATACTCCCGGATGCCTGTTGAAACTCCTGGTGATCTGCCAACTTGGGCCAAATTCCGATAATCTCCATTTAAGAAGTGGACCTTCCACTTCGTAATCACATAGACCACTGTTGATTTTGGGTAATTCATTTTGCAGCATCTATAGCGCTGTACTGTGAGAAAGGGCGTTCCTTACTCCTTACTGCACAGCGATAACGTTCCTCATTGCTCTCAGAGTACAGCACTATAGACGTTGCTGTGAGGAAGGACGTTCCTGACTGACTGTCAGAAACGCCCTTCTGACATTGAAGAGCTACAGTATCGGCACTGATAGCTCTTCACCAGGCGCACAGAAAGGGAAAGCCAATAGTGTGCTGAATCCAGCACAACGTGAGCTTTCTAGTGGTGTATAAAACCACATGTGCCCCAATTTTATGCTTCATTATAAAACAGTCAAGCAAACACAAAGATAAGATCAGACTGATCTATAGTTTGGTTAATCAATGCCATTTCTACGTACATCTACGACATCTCAAATAATATCTGTCTCTCCTTTGAAAATCTTTCCAACATCGCATAGAACTGACGTTATAACCGTCACTTAACATTAAACTTTCAGTTCAGGCAAAAAAAAAAACAAAATCCTGCTTATCCAAGTGACTAACTAAACAGAATTGATAACCTAACTATACATGTGTCTCACTACCAGCCACACAAACAAAACAAGCACAATATTGTCTCACCAGACTCAGTGTTACAGGACAGACCCAGACGCCTCCTCTCACTCTATGGATCTGGCCTAGTAAAGATCCACACTTGGAGTTAAGGCCTCAAGACCCGCACCGAAGACCACATAAGTTACAAACCTGGGGCTGAAATAGTGTCATTCCAGCAGCCTGCCTGTCACCTTCTGACATAAGATAGAAGAAGCAAGAAAAAGAACAGGAACTTTGTGTGAAAGTTGAAACCAAACTTTAATTTTACTTAATACTGATACTATTTTTACTAAATTACTGATATAATTCATTTTAACAAGTCATATAGTTCCTTGTTTGCTATGTTTGCATAACTGATCTCTGCAATGTGCAAAGAATACCACAAATATAGATCTATAATTGTATATATAATAACTATAATTTTCTTAGACACAAATGACAATTACTAATTTGAAGTTGACTGATAAGTTACTACGTTATTACGTCTTTGGAGTAACACAAAGCCAAATTTCAGTTGAGCTTATATAAGTTACTCATTGGATCATTGCTCTGTGAATTCTAGATCGTGGCAGCATTTTGGCATTTTTCACAAGCTGCAGTATGTGTCAGAAACTGAAAGAAAATGCTATTAGCGCATCCATAACTAACTTCTGTCACACTGGCTCTTAGCCCAGCTGGTTAAGTTTAGCACAGCAAATAGCCCCCTCAGTATCAATCTCATATTGATATTTGAACTGCAATCCATGAGCAGCTGGGACTTCAGAAAAGCCTCTTCTATGCTCAAGTTATCCAACGCCATGAAAATCTTGTCATTTATATTTCACATTAAGAAGACGAAGAGCTTTGGACAGTTTATAAAATACTTCATTAAGTTCAGAAATGTTCAGAGGCAATGAGCAACTGTGAATGGAGTTGCATCACTAAATATCTTCACTGGTAGAATAAGATTTCTTTCCTTACCTCCAATAAATTGATATTCAGCTCAAGCCCGAAAAACATCCCGGTTACAGATGCTGAATGGCTGCAAGACATTTTTTAATTATCTATTTTTTTTTATTTTATGGAAAATCAGCATTCCTGAAAAGCAGTTTTAGGAAATGATTTTAAAGACACATTAAAATATAATACCAAGCGCATATTTATCTTGCAAAAGGCCAGTGAAAAATCTAGAAAATCCTAATATATCTATTGAAAAAGCAGCAAAGATCATGTACAAACAGTATACAGGGTGTCTGCAAAGTAAGTACACAAAACGAAAGGGTGGAAGCATTTTTTTTATTAATGAACATGTGACCGTAAATGCAGGCGGCGCTGCAGGTAGACCAATACAGTGCATTTCTGCAGGATGATTTGCTGGTGTTGCTCTAAGATGTGCCTTTGAACATGAGGGCAAGGATGTGGCTCCAGCAGGATGGAGCACCCGCCCCATTTTGGCAGCATTGTCTGTGAACACATCAACAACCGATGGTCAAATCAGTGAATCAGACGGCGGACCTGTGCTGTGGCCCCCTTGTTCACTGGATTTGACCCCACTTCCCCACTTAATTTTTTCTTGTGGGGACATGTCAAGTCTGTTGTGTATGCAACGCCTGGGCCAACCTTGAAGAGTTTGTGAACCACATCCAGGCTTCATTCTTCGCGGTGAGGGCCATGCTTGGAGTCTGTGAACGGATGCGATGGACGCGTTAATCCATCTCCTGGCATTGCACTGCCTGCATCAAGACAGGTGGCCAGCACTTTGAACAATTCCGGTAATAAGTAACAGTCATTAAACTGATTTCCCATTAAAGCTGTAACATCTCTGCCTGTTCTGGTCACTGCACTGCCCTCTGCTCGCATGCTGCGGCGCAGGAGACGGGTGCAGTTTGGTTCTTGGCTTAAAGTTTTTGGTTGCAGTGTGTGAACTCGGCTCTAGTTCTGTGATTGTATTTGCACCACACCTGTTTTCTGCCCTTGTTGCCTCTGTCCATTAAGTGGTTAATTTTGTCTTGCCTGTGATTGACAGTCTGCCTTCCTGTCAACTCCAGGGGCGGGTTCTTCCTCCCTATTTAGTCTTGGCTCCCATTCACACCAGTGCTTGCTATTGCCGTGTGCAAACTTGATCCTTACTGTCACTATTTCTGCTTGCATTCTTATCCTTGACCTTTGGCTTTCCTCACTGACTATTCTTTGGACTCCGATTTGGCACTGCATCGCTTGACTGTTACTGACCCTTGGCTAGCTGACCTCCCTTTGTTGTTGTTTGTCTTGTCTGCGTTTTGTGTCTCACCTATACAGGAAGGGAACGTCTTTGTGGTTGCCGCCTATTACGTAGGATAGGGCCTGGCAATAGGAAGGGTCAGTTGGGGGCTTCAGCTTAGGGCTCACTGTCTCTTGTATCCCATCCCAGGGTTCAACAGCTACCGGGGAATTGCTGTCCTAGCAATTCCCTAACAAAAGCGCTTTCTCTTCTTTGTTTCTCCTTTCACATGGCGCATCAACAGATAGGAAACCGACATCTTGGTCTACCTGCAGCGCCACAATGTTGTATTTCTGGTCACATGTTCATTAATAAAAATAGCTTCGTATACCGGGTAAAGGCCACCCTTTCATTTTGTGTACTTACTGTCCGGACACCCTGTGTGCAAATATATGACTTATTATTATTACATTTTACACAATTCTGAAAGTTTTCATTTTTTGCTACAATATTTTATGTATTTAACAGATTCACCCAAACTATATTTTTTGCCAATGGAATTTTATAACAAATACACATTTGTATATTCAGAATATATAATACCCCAATATTCCTTACATGTCCTTTGAGAATATAAATAGAAAAGACTATGGGATCAATTTTTGCCAGCGTATACTTCCCCCACAAATAGCCAAGTCCTTCACCGCACATTACAAACGTTGAGCCCTTTGTGACTTATGTCGGATTTCAGAAGATAAATTATTCCAACACTTTTCATCTCTAAATGGATTTCTTCACAGTGGTTTGTTGGATACCTACCTGTTCAGCAAATGAGAGATTTGAACTATTATATCTGCACTTGAATATCTCTTTTAGTGTCCAACATGACCTTAGGTTATATAACTACATGAGACCCAGTCGAAAGGTCATAATAACCTGTTTAACTGCCATGAGACCCATGCCTTCAAATGAATTAGAAAAGATTTCTCTATTACATGCTGGCATAGACCAAAGGATTTCTAGCATAACACAAGGATTTTAAAATGATGGCTTGTTAAAAGAGAATCTAAATGGCCCATGATGTATGATTTGAAGATCCAAGCAATGTAACAGGAACCGAAAAAGATAAAGGCCACCTATATGAAATATATTATCTTTCTATTGATCAATCCATATCTTAATGTATCTGTTTTAAAATCTATTTATAAAATAGATATGTTACAATTAAATCTATATTATTGATCCTATGAAAATGTATAATGACCATACTCAATAAACCACCTAGAGACGGGCACACTAGCTGGAACAGCTGCATAGGGGCCGAGACCAAAACAGGTCCATGGCTGGCAGTGTGAAAGAAATTTGAAAGGAAATATGCCATTATGTTGTGCGCACTTTGTGTGAATAGAGACATGTACTCTTTGTTGTACTCCCAATTATCCCAGGTACTAAAAGGTTGCATATATTGGACTAAACTGTTGTTTGGGCACACAGCAGGGCTCAGAAGGGAAGCAGTGCCATGCTTTTAGGCTATTGCAATGTAGATTTAGAGGGACTGGTTTTTGGACTCCATGTTGCTTTTGCAGCACCCTAGAGGTGCCAGTACAGTTGAATTCACCAAGAATTGACCCCATTTTGAAATAAACCACTAAAGGAATACATAAAGGTGTACCAAGCATGTATTGGAATTTCGAGGGCATAGCGTGGGGTCCAAAAACCAAAACATCTAGATCTGCTTTCCAAAAACCTAATAGCGCTGAATCCCTGTTATGTCTGTCAGTGTGCACACACAGCAGTTTATACCGACAATGGCATTGTTAAAGATAAAATTTAATGTCCTATACAATGTGACATATTATATACCACTGCAAAGCTGCATTGGCTACCTATATCAGTGCACTGTCAGAGGAGCTGACTTCACAGTGGCCAACCAGGCTAACCTAAATTCCCGAGCCCCATTGCAGCTTGCAATGACACTTTCCTCCAATAAGATAAATGAGAAAAATGCAAGTATTCATGTACACTATGTACCTTATTAAAAAAAATCCCACTTTTCTGCTTTGACGTTTTAGTAACTATAAAAAAAAAATAAAATAAAAAAATTGCTTTATAGAATTATCCTTTTAACATCATTATAAAGATTTATTTATTAAGAAAACACTCTATTCTTCCAGACACTAGAGATGAGCGAGTATTATTCGAAACTCCCATTTCGAATAGCATGCACCCATAGGAATGAATGGACGCACGGGATTAAGCGACCAGCCACCAGCAAAGTCTGTGTGTCGGCCAATTCCATTCATTCCTATGGGTGCATGCTATTCAAAATGGCCGTTTTGAATAGTACTCGTTCATCTCTACCAGACACTGTACATATGCAATACAGAGTGGTTATGCTCCAGGAACAAGGCTAAGTAACATTACCAAGAAAGGCGATATTTGAATTCACATTTTTATTCCATTAAGTGATCCCGGCACATCTTCCTAAATCCTGCATTCTGTATTACTATTTTTACAAAAAACATTATGCATTTACCTGTATGGTATAATGAACATTATTCATTGAACTCCCTTTTCTTCAGGCTCTCAGTTCAGTGACTTATTTTCTTCTTATTTCATTTATTTTGAGAACTAGTGGGTATATTTCTTCTACAGAAGCTTGACAAACTTTACCAAAACCTAAGTATTAGCAGTTATACCTGACTTTGCTGTGGCGCTGCTTTGCGCCATGAGAATACAGTGTTTGTATGTTTATTGTGTTTGTGGTGTTAATTCACATTTCATGCTGCTTTGCCATTCATTTTACCTCCTGTTTGCTTTGGCATAAATTAAACTGCGCTCTGTTTGGAAACAAGAACCTGTTGTGATGTATATCTCATTCAGTTATATAGGCAGCACCACATGCTCACATAATCCTGTCTGCTACACTGAGCACTATTGCATGCTCCTACTGCTTTGCGAGTTGTACATAGTCATACCAGCATTGTATAACACAGCCTTAACCAAGATGAAAAATGCAATGCATTTTTTTACACAGCAGGGTATGTCAGCAAACAACATTACATTCTTCGCATATGAAATATTCTTCACTCTATCTAAACTTATACACTTTAATATAACTCTGTTTTACTAGGGAAAGTTGGCAGCTTATATATACTGTATATTACACAGGAAAATTATATTACTATTGTAATCACTAAATAATCATAAACCAAAAGTTTTGCTATGCTGCTATTAATTTAATATTGCTAATGCTAAGCACTATACAATATCATAGTAACCTAAAGGTAATGTTTGCAGTAATACATAGTTATTTATTTATCTGTGTGTCTATCTAATTACCAGCAAGATTAAGGCAACCCAGATAAATTCCAGTTCAAACGAGCCTTTGTCAAGCAGTGCCAGGAATTATATCTCACATATTTATATTATGCGTAATTTACAGCTCAATTTACATAAATTAGTGTTTATACATATTATGACAAAGTGCAAAAATGTGCAATATAGAGTATATATATATATATATATATATATATATATATATATATATATATATATATACAGAGAGAGATAGAGAGAGAGAGGGAGAGAGAACATTAATGTGGAGGATAAGACGATCGTATAAATAAGTTGTGCCAGTGCAGTGAATATTAACCAAAAGTTAACCACAATCTTACTTGATGATTAAAATAAAACAATTGAATATTACAAACAATGTATCTGCCTAATACACTGTCTAACAAGAAGTATTTGGACACCTGTGGTAGAATAGAAAACCAACATTTATTCATACTTAATAGTTGGTAGACCCCAGCAGATGCTTCCTTACAGATGGTTTTGAGTGACACAATACTCCCGGATGCCTGATGAGCCATCGGTTGGGTGCAGTTTCTCTGGCCAGCACTCGTTGGTCTCTATCTCCCAGTTTCGGGGGTCCGACGACTCGAGGCACATTCCGACAATCACCGTTCACCTTTCACTTCGTAATCACACAGTCCACTCTCGATTTTGGGTAATTCAGTTTTCTTGCTATGTCCCTTAAGGATCGACCATTTACCCCACAATTACCCCTTTCTCGAAATGGGACAACTCTGCACTTCGTGGCTTCTTACATGCATATAATGCCAATGTACTAATTAGAGATGAGCAAACAGTAAAATGTCCGAGGTTTGATATTCGTTTCAAATAGCCCCTCAATATTCGACTACTCGAATCGAATATCGAACCCTATTATCGTCTATGGGGGGAAAATGCTCATTTCAGGGGTAGACAACGTTCGATCAAATTATACTTACCAAGTCCACGAATGAGGGTCGGGCTGGATCCTCTGAGAAGTCTTCTCTATGCAGCGTCCCTGCGGCATCTTCTGGCTCTTCATTCACTCTGCCAGGCATCGGGCCTGGGCAGAGCCGACTGCGCATGCCCGCACTACAAGCGGACATGCACAGTCGGCTCTGCTCAGGCCTGATGCCTGGCAGAGTGAATGAAGAGCCAGAAGAGCTGGAAGACGCCGCGGGGAAGCTCCACGGAGAAGACTTCTAAAGGTAGGAGAAGAACCAGCATTGATTGGCCGACTGTACTACTCGCTCATCTCTAGTATTAATGCCAATGCTGTTTCCTATTTAATGGCGAAAGGCGTGACATACATCACGACCGCAGATATCTTCATTTGCATGGGTGTCCAAATACTTATTGGTAGACAGGGTAATCAATGATCCTAAATTTAAGATCTGACTCTTTGCGTTTCTGCTCAAAAAAGTGTGTAGATACCGGTAACCCAAATTCCCTTTTCATACTGCATACCTGTTCTGATTCATCCGGGTCTTCAAGTCAAGAGTAGTTGGTAGTATTTTAACACCAGATGACTATACATCTATAAGCCAAGGGTATTAATGATATGGAGACTTACAGATTTGTGGTGTTATTTAACACTACAGTCTGTGTTCTTCACTTGGGTTTTCCCTTGTCATTCATGGAAAGTATCAAAATAGTGATCCCTGAATTACCTAGAATATAATGTGGCTACTAGTCTCTGGCTTATAGCATCAGCATAGTTTGACTTAAAGCAAAATAATATAATAATTATATTCTATTTTTATAGCAGACATCCTGTTATAAATATTTGCTAGTGACTTTATAGTAGAGTTTTAACCCTTTCCCGACATCCACCATAATAGTAGGGCGGATACTGGGTCTTTAAAGATGGCAACTACTCTGCTGTAGCATGGCCCTCATAACAACCAGTTCTCCGCTGTACTCTACAGCGGAGACCCAGCGCTAATGCCCACAATCAGAGTTCACTCTTATCACATGCATTACAGGTCAGAACCCCCCCCCCACTTTCCCCCCCGCAAGTTAGGAAATGGCCTCCAGAGCTGGTCCTTATGAAGGCTCCCAGGTTTGTTAATCAAATATACTGTAGCTATTGAGGCTGGTCTAAGTATGTGTTTATTACAGATAGAGATATACTGACATATAATAGGCTTGAGTTCAGATACTCCAACATAAATACTTATAAATTGATATTAGGATGGTGCCAGTCTAGATGAGCTATCAACCCCCTAGATATGAATGCCACAAGAAAATAGACATTCTCACATAAACCATATTGTTCTTCTTATCAGGTGCTGAGGTATTGGTGGGAGTAACAAACTGTTTGGAGGTGGATGAATTGGGACATATCCTCTCTCTTCCCAATTACCAGAATCTGAAAATAAAATCAAAGATAGCCTGTATATCCACCAGATTATCTGCACCCATTTGGCTAGTATTATATATATTTGATCACAAGTTTTCTATGTATCAGTTTTGATTAGATAATATGGGTAAAAGAAAGGTCTGATTTAAGCATATCCCCAAGACAGCGGAATCCTGCTTTTTGTGTTATCTTATAACCACAGACAAAATGAAAATAGAGTTAGGTCAGTTAGTAGATGGTGGAAACATTCACTCTTTATACTTCTTCTTTATTTGGGTTGTGTTTCTAAAATATATTGTCTTCTTGCTAATCTTACTTCCTTTTTTAACCTTCTTTTAGTGATTCTTCCTTCTTGACAATATTAATTATTGCCTCATTCACACAGTACAGGTTTCACGTTTGATTCACACTGCGTGTACTTTGGGTAAATATTATGGAAAAAGTGCATGTAAAAGCTGGAGTAGTATAAGTCTTGACATTTTACTTTACTAAAAGTCCAACTTGGTTTTACTGTGAATTTAAGAAAACATTATAAAAATGCATTACTGACAGCTAGGGCTATACTTGCTGCTCAGAGCAATAAACTAGCTGATTAATGAAGTCTCTAATCATAACTATTAGAGATGAGTGAGTAGTACTCGGTCGAGTAGGTATTCGATCAAATACTACGGTATTCGAAATACTCGTACTCGATCGAGTATCACTCGCTATTCGAATGGAAAAGTTCGATGCAGAACCAGCATTGATTGGCCGAATGCTATACAGTCGGCCAATCAATGCTGGTTCTTCTCCTACCTTTAGAAGTCTTCTCCATGCAGCTTCCCCGCGGCGTCTTCTGGCTCTTCATTCACTCTGCCAGGCATCGGGCCTGGGAAGAGCCGACTGTGGATGTCTGCTTGTAGTGCACCCTACCCTCACTCCTGGACTTGGTAAGTATAATTTGATCGAATGTTGCCTAACCCTGAAACGAGCATTTTCCCCCCATAGACTATAATAGGGTTCGATATTCGATTCGAGTAGTCGAATATTGAGGGGCTACTCAAAACGAATATCGAACCTCGAACATTTTACTGTTCGCTCATCTCTAATAACTATCACTAGGTTAATGTCCAATGAGACTCTCATAGAATCAATGAAAATTTGTCTCAAATTGGTGTCAGGGAAGCTGTAATGTGACAAATAGTATTCACATGTACTAATACCTGTAATACATGGCTAGAAGGAATTGTTAGCTAAATGTTTCTGAATGTCATTTAAATAGAAAATGTGTTTTATGATTTCCTAAAATCAATTCAAAATACATCTGTATGTTACAGTCAATATCCATAATCTATTTCCCTGAAGATTGTCTCACTTTTAGGGTCTTTAAAGCATTACAGTATATTGACTGAAAGACCATCCCCACTATAGCAATAGCTGTCTCCTCGTAGTGAATTTTGTTATCCTGAAGTCATCTTCTTCAATAAGTCATATGATCACAGTGTACCATCTTTATTCTAGCATGAGCTACTCTGCTGCCTTTAGATACTATTGAGAACTATCATGTCTCCTCAGATTTATCAAAATCCTGTCCCCCTGTTCTTGTACATAAGCTCTTCTCGCAAAATGTTCCTCCTTTGGCTCTCACATACGTAACCTGCTCCATATAGGCCCCCTCTTTTACTTCTGGTCACCGTGGACACATCATCCTCATGGTATAAATTCCTGAAAGATATATTTTATTATAAACTCTGCAGTATTTTGCAGAAACAGGAACTACACATAGGTCATAGTTGCCAGCATTAGAATGATGGTGCCTGGTAAACCTTTTTTTGAGACAAGGCATGCTCCATTTTTCATGATGTGGGCACAAATTGTGCTGTCACATTCCTGGAATACTGCTTGAAATGCTGAAGGTGTTAAAGAGATTCAGTACTACTTATTGTATCGATCACACTCATGTCTATGGAAACAATTAAGTTAAAGAGGACCTATTACCACATTCACCAACTCCGAATAGTCATCCTGCATAGATGTCTCTCCACTGATTCTGAACCGAAAAAATAAAAAGAGCCTCTATCGGAGGCTTGTCTGTGAGGAGGCGGAGTCTAAGATCGGTCCACAGCAGTCTCCATTGTGGTCCAATCTGAGATGTAGCAGTGTTGAGCGCACAGCTCTGCTACACCTGAGATGTAGCAGGGCTGTATCAACTCTGCTATACCTGAGATCGGACAACAATGGAGACTGCTGTGAATCAATCTTAGACCCCACCTCCTCACAGACAAGCCTCCGGCAGAACTAGCGTTGATTGGCCGAATGCTGTACACTGTATGGCATTCGGCCAATCAACGTTGGTCAATGCATTCCTATGGGAAAAAGTCAGCTCCTGCTCAGCTCTGCTATACCTGAGATGTAGCAGTGGTGTGCGCTCAATGCTGCTACATCTGAGATGTAGCAGCGCTGTGTCAACTCTGCTATACCTGAGATACACTGGATGGCATTCGGCCAATCAATGCTGGTCAATGTATTCCTATGGTAAAAAGTCAGCTCCCGCATTATTAGTGGTGTAATACAGGGACTTGGGCATGTTAGATGCCCCCAGGCATGCTTCCCCTGCTGTTCCAGTTGCATTCCAGAGGTGTTGTCATCATTTGCTGAGGTGTCATAGTGGACTTGGTGACTCTCCTGAGTCGAATAGTGGTTTCTCCCATAGACTATAATGGGATTTGATATTCGTTTGAATAGTCGAATATTGAGGGGCTATTCAAAACGAATATCGAATAGTTCACTGTTCGCTCATCTCTACTAACAATAAGAATATGAGACAAGAACAACACTGTTTCTGGTTTTGGTAGCACCACCAGCAGCTTTAGAATTCTTGTACTTCCTGAGAATGAAGTTTTTGATTATTTAGCTAGCTCATCTCAGTTACAGGAGGATATTGTTTCCGAGAGTGATGTGATCTTGAGTCAGGTTTCTGTGTGTTCCTCTTCCTACAATACACAAAATTTACTGCAGGGCTTTTCTGGACTGTCAACCATGTCTCCTTCACTGACACAGATCCCTGGTAGTGATGTAACATCTTCTGAACAATCTATTTCTCCTTGTCAGAGCAATATTCCTCCTTTTTATGATGAACTGGATGAGAACAGTCAGCATTGCATGCAATCAAGGAAGAAGACATGATATCTGTTGGTGGTGGAGGTAGTAGTGGCAGGGGGTATGGTACAACTATAATTGGTAGTCATTGTGAAATTTATATGGGTGTGCATGGCCATGATGATGTGTTAGAAAAAAACATGGAAGATAATGATGACTTTTCCGAGGATCATTCTCTTGAGGATAGGACCTGAAAACCAGGTCCGGGTGATAAGGAAACACCAGATGAAGAGGTGGTGGCAGTGGTGAGCAGGCCCAACATCCAAAAAACCTGCCTGGGGAACACTTTGGGTAACCTTGGTAGGGGTGGTGGCACTAGCAGTTATATGGGGCTCACAATGTACATAAAAAAATAAAATATTTTTTTAGGGTCTGTATTATTATATCGTAGGTAGGAGGTAAAATGTATTCATTACCATTTGGCAATTTGGATGCACAGTAATTCCAGCTGAAATACTTAAACAAAATAATTAGGAGGGGTGTCAAAATAATTTTGCCCATAAACTATTTTGAAGTCCAACGTATGATGAAAATCAGTGTTCTTTCTTTTCTTTTTTTTTACTATGACTAATTACCATTTCAATCAGGGAATTGCTATTCTACATGTTTTTCTTGCAATCTTATTGTTATTTGGAGAATTATCTATTCCCAGTAAATACAAAAATAATACTTCTCAACCTTAGATGTAAACTCATACCTTTCTTTTTGTCTTTGTAAATACAAAAATACTTAAAAGTATCTAATCCTTAGTGTTCTGGTAGCTTTCTCTATTGACATATTCTTGGCTGTGGATGTGGAATAAATTGGGCTAAAAATAAAAAAATAAATGTTGGCAGCAAGATTTGCACCTGTAGGAGATAATACCTTCTCATTAATATTTGACAGCCTCTGAAGTGGAAGAGTTTGGTATGAATTATTTTCTGTTGTGTGTCATTATTATAGCGCAGGGTGATGATTGTCATATTTGCATTGTTTGGCTACATAATTGGTTATTTGGCCACTTATAACAGGCTGGAAATATATGTGTAGAAACGAAGTTGAAGTAAAAATAGTGGCTGTCAATACATGCAGTCAACAAATATAAAATAACATGGAAGTCCATATTTTACCAATTAGCTCATGAGATACAGAGGTAACAAAATTTAACATTACTACTAACAAGTTAAATAAACAGTTGTAGCACTGACCAGCACGCTTTAATTTGATTTTATTCAATGGATTCTTTTGTATGGCACCATGCTTCAGTGAGTTGTATTTCATATAAAGAATGCTACATCAATATACTGCACTGTATACCACGTATGCATTTTATTTATGTAGTTTACTCGCCTCTGCCCGCAACTTCGTTTGCGTGTTGTTGGCGTAGATGATTCACCTATTCAGCAAATTGCTGCTGATGATAGTTTGCCTGCTCTGGCGCTTCAGCAGTTCTCAAGTTGTCCTGCTGCTGAACTTGTTCCTCGTGCCGTGCCTGTGATTGTTCCGGCATCTCAGCAGCTGGCTGGGATGCCATATAATGAGCATGTTGTTGGTGTTGATGATCCACATGCTCCAGCGTTTCGGCAGCTTTCAAGCTGGCATGCTGCTGAACTCGTTCCTCATGCGGTGCCTATTATTGTTCCGGCATCTCAGCAGCTCTCTGCGATGCCATATAATGAGTGTGTTGTTGGCATCAATGATCCCCCTCAGCTCCGCTTGAGGAGAACTCTGTTGACTTCTGGTTACCTTCATACTTCTCATTGTTTTAGAATTTTGCAACAAATTAGATTTTCTTTTTCCAGGCATGTTTAAAATTGGCAAACTGCCAATCTGGATTAAAGGTGTTTTCCCATCCAGTGTGTCAGCACTGGAGCAGATCAGATAATATGCATATGCATGTACACAGTGCACTCAGGGTTAGCTGTGTGTTTACATAGAGAGATAACAGACCTGGCTTTATCAGCAAGCTCCAATTAGCTGAGATAAGCTGCTGCCCAGAGCAGTTTAATAAAGTATGTGAACATAAATTCATAACAGGCGTGAAGTCTTGTCAATTACTGGGATAAAAAGTAGCCTATGTGTTAATCGAGGTTACAAACTATGTGCCAAATTTCATCCAAATCCATTCAGCCGTTTTTGAGTGAAAGAGTAACAAAAACATAAATCCAAAAACACACAAACTTTCACATTTATAATATTAGCAGGATATCTCTCCAGCCACTGATAAGTTCAGCTTTACCCTTGAATTTGGTTAAGGACTTGGTTAATTCAACACAATATCACACTGACAAAACCACTGACGCACTGCAATCCCCAATACAACCACTGATGTACAAGAGACCACAAATATATACATATAGGAAGGGATAGACACCTCATATGAATTTCAAAAAGTTTTTTTTTATTTCACTGTACAAATCTCAGCATATGTTGAGCTAAATAACAAGGAAGGACACATCTATAAGAATATCATATAGACAGCCACAATATCATAAGAAACATCTGTATAGTCTACAAAGGTTTTCTTTCTATAAGAATATAAAGAATCTAAATAATTTTTTCTCTGTAATGATATAAAGAATCTAAAGGTGTAATATAATATTGTGGGCTGTTATTTAGTGATAAATGAAATGGTGCAGTGTTAGACCATTGGGAATAGAATGGAATTACTGTAAATGTGTGACACTGGCTAGAAGATGTCCAAACTACACCACAGAAGTAATGGGGGAAATAAACAAACCAATAAAGATGTCCTGTCAGCATTAAAGGGGGGCTCTCATGAATATATTTATATTTAAATTCATATACAATGGAAAGTTAAACAATTTGTAGATTTTTAAATCTTTTCTCTGATCAAGTTAGCGGTAATAGTTTATTGTCTTGATTGGTTGTCAATAGATACGGCTTTAAATGCAGGATCTTACAGTGGTCTGGAACGTGTAAGAAGCCCACCTTATTGTGGTGAGATTATCAAGGAGAGATACTAGATACAAGAGCATAATTCAGCCACAGTAAGGAAATCATGACTGGATTACAGACCCTGCATTGTCATATCAACTGACAACTGATCAAGACAACAAACTGTCACCACTAAGATGGTTAGAAAAATCTTTAAAATTCTGAAAAATATTTAATTATTTTTATTTACAAAACTTAACTTTTTATTGGTTATAAATTTAAATATGGGTATTTAACAAGACTCTTCTACTGTCACGTTCCTTAGTGAATTGTTGACCGGATATGGAAATGGCATCATTGCCTTCATGCAAACAACAGGGTCCTAACTGTAACCTCTGCATCGTCTATAGTTAAAGAGGACCTTCCATATACTCAGAGATGTGCAGTATTACATACCGCTAGAAAGGTAGACCTTACAGCTTACGCTAGGTTCACACCTGCGTTTGGGTCTCCGTTCTGTGGTTTCCGTTTTCTGCATGCAAGAAGACAGAAAACACAGACCGGGTCCGGCCGTTAGCAGCGGTGAGCGTTTTATGCTCTCCGCCGTGAAACCGTTTTTTTTCAAACCGGACACAGAGTACTGCATGTCCAACTCTGTGTCCGGATTTAAAAAAACGGTTTTGCGGCGGAGAGCATAAAATGCTCACCACCGCTCACGGTTGGACATCTTTCAAACCCATTCAAATGAATGGGTGAGAAAGGGTCCTGCAGGTTTCCATCTCCTGCTTCTGTTTTGTGCAGGAAACAGAAACCTGCAGAACGAAGACCGGGTGCAGATGTGAACAAGCCCTTAGCATCATCACTGGGCTATGAGGAAGGGCCCCTGTTAGTACAAGGCTATGGAGGAGTACTATTGGGGGAATGTTCCTCACAGCTCAGAAATGATGCTAACGCTAGGTTCACACCTGCGTTCAGGGTCTCCGTTCTGTGGTTTCCGTCTTCTGCATGCCAGAAGACGGAAACCATAGACCGGGTCCGGCCGTGAGCGGCGGTGAGCGTTTTAGGCTCTCCGCCGTGAAACCGGATTTTTTAATCCGGACACAGAGTACTGCATGTCCGACTCTGTGTCCGGATTATAAAACCTGGTTTCGCGGTGGACAGCATAAAACGCTCACCGCCGCTCACGACCGGACAGCTTTCTCACCCATTCAAATGAATGGGTGAGAAAGAATCCTGCAGGTTTCCGTCTCCTGCCTCTGTTTTGTGCAGGAAACGGAAACCTGAAGTACGGAGTGCCGGGCGCAGATGTGAACGAGCCCTAAGCTGTAAGGGCCCCTTTTCTGACATTGGAGAGATAGTGTTAAAACTAATGGCACAGATATCTCCATCACTGGAACACATACCGAGAAAACTGACAGTGCTCTGAATTCAGCACACTGGTGTATGTAGTATGCGATACTGCACATCTCTGAGGACATGAAATGCCCTATTTAAGCTCCATTTCATTACTGAAGTGAAGCATGTAAAGTTGCATATAATGGATTATTTATTTATGTGCTACTGTAATTCCTGTCATATTGCTTTTCTAAGGGTGTATTTTTAGGGTAGGTATCAAGGTATCAGTCACCTGTAAATAGGTTGTCATGGTAGAAAACCACCTGGAAGCTGGAAAACTGGAATACCCCTTTAAGTTATGTGCCTGTTATGGTGAGCAGGGGATGCAAAACAGCATTACACCACAACATGCATTTACTGGGAACTTGAAAACCCTTTGCATATGGAATAAAATATATTTTAGAGTCATAAAACTAAAGAATTATGTTACTTCACACATAGTTTCAATCTTTTTAGGAAAACCACCTTACATCAAAGTTCTGAGGCTACCAGAATAAAATCTGAGGGTTCATGTACATGGGCATATAATGACTAGAGATGAGCGAGTAGTACTCGATTGAGTAGGTATTCGATCGAATACTATGGTATTCGAAATACTCGTACTCGATTGAGTACCACTCGCTGTTCGAATGTAAAATTTCGATGCAGAACCAGCATTGATTGGCCGAATGCTATACAGTTGGCCAATCAATGCTGGTTCTTCTCCTACCTTTAGAAGTCTTCTCCGTGCAGCTTCCCCGCGGCGTCTTCTGGCTCTTCCGGCTCTTCATTCAATCTGCCAGGCATCGGGCCTGGGCAGAGCCAACTGCGCATGTCCACTTGTAGTGCGGGCATGCGCAGTCGGCTCTGCCCAGACCCGATGCCTAGCAGAGTGAATGAAGAGCCGGAAGAGCCGGAAGATGCCGCGGGGACGCTGCAAGGGGAAGACTTCTCGGAGGATCCAGCCCGACCCTCACTCGTGGACTTGGTAAGTATAATTTGATCGAACGTGCCTACCCCTGAAACGAGCATTTTCTCCCATAGACTATAATAGGGTTCGATATTCGATTCGAGTAGTCGAATATTGAGGGGCTACGCGAAACGAATATCGAACCTCGGACATTTTACTGTTCGCTCATCTCTAATAATGACTCAGTACAAGCTCCAAGTTGAAATACAACACCCATAACAGACTTTGGGTCCATGTTGTACCTTTATATACCTCTGATTTCATATCAATATGACAGAGGTAAATGTTGTCATATATCTTCATAGCCCTTTACCTTTAAGCATAACATGTGATAATTAAGTTACTGACTTTGGAGCCAGTTTACATACAAAATAGCTATAGTAGACTCATTTTAGCTAAGAGATATTACAATAATAGACATGCTAAATAAATAATAATTACATAATATAACCATTTTTAATCACCTGAATTATAATTGTAGAATGTGCTGATTTAGACTAAGGCAATTATCCCTAATAAAGTCCCAAATAGTTAGACATACTGCAAATTCAGGGTAAAACAAGAGACAAATCTGAAAACTGTCATTACCAGATGTAGCTGACTAAAATGCAATTTATTACTGGCGTAATAAAGAACTGTGTATGTACAGTAGCATGAAAACCACTAGACAAGTGGGTACATAATAAATGATCTCTAATAAGTCATTAGTGTAAATCAAATCAGTTTATGTCGCCATATGCTAAATGTCACTTTTAATGCATTTACATGGGAGGCATAGAGTTAAATTATTCACTTACAGGGAATGTTTCAATCATTTGCTTTTAAGAACCAGTCCGAAGTATCAACCATAGCAGTGAATTTCTAAATAAGCTCTGTGAATCAGAGGTGGGAAGGACAATGTGACAGACAGACCTCTTGAGGCTATCTTCTTGTAATAACAGAGGGAAGTTGTACAATTGAAAGTGACATTAGAATTATGACAGGGAATAACTGTATATCTTTTTCTGCAATATTCAAATTTTAATGTGCAGATTTGTCACTATCGAGATGTTGGCTGTATTTCCCTTTGAGTTAGCAATATTTAACTTCTGCGTTCTGTCACATTCACTCGTAAAAATGAAATGAAGAATGTCCTTAACCAGCCCTCTTTCATTCCCTCAAGTAGATTGTGGGGAAAACAATTTATCAAAGTTTCCCATCTGTAAAATTAATGCAAAAATACAGTACTGTTAAACAAATAATTTATCTAAAGGAAATCTCGACTGCTTTATTTTCTAGAGGGATTGTTGTTCTTTCTATTCAAGATGCAGTTTATAAATGCTTTATGAGCCAGTAAATGAAATGCATAACCTATAATGTTTATGTTTTATAGTCACTTCTGTTACTTGGTCATATTAACTTTGAACTAGTCAGTTATTGCTATAGGTCATATGAATATAAATGTATGTGAATAGACATTCTATTTGGGCTAGAAACTAATTTATTCATAAGTCAGGGGTCACTTCACTTCAAACATTTTATACCATACCTAACAAACTTTGCATAAATTAGCAATGCAATATGTGTAAACATTGTAACACTATATTTGGCCATTGCAAATCTGTAGTTTGCATTCCTCTCTGAACCGGGAGGTGGAGCTCAGCTGTAACACACTGCACATAGTAAAGTAAGGTAAATCTGCTTTCTCTCTCTCTTTTTCTTTCTTTCCCTCATAATGTCACATTAAAAACAACCCCAAGGCCATGCAGGATATGTAAAGAGAACTACTGATATTTACTGGTGCGAATAAAGAGCTTTGGTTGTGATAGAAAGCTCCAATTTAACTGCAGCATGATACTAAGGATTCGAACCTAGGACTCCAGCATGGCAGTGCTAACCACTGAGCCTCCATGCTACCAAAAACTGTGTGCTAAGGACTTTAGCACTGCAGTGCTAACCACTGAGAAACCGTGCAACCAAAAACTGTGTGCTAGTGTATCTAGAAGATGTGATTTTGGTCACACCAAATGTTGACTGAATTTAGAGACCTCTTTTGTTAATTTGCTTAAAATTGTAACTGACAAAAATAAACTATTAACACTACTATGTTTGAAAACATTCTTACTTTGCAGCACCTTTTTCACATCTGTCTAAAACTTTTGCACTGCACTGTACAAAGATACTCTAAGTAGAAGACTGGTACTGTGTTTGCAGTATTGAATTTTCTTTAATCACTCGTATCAGTGTGAGATATCTGATAGTTGCTGTTTAGCAGCATGTAAACTGACCAAGTGGAGTGATGACGGTTAATATTAGTCTTTGTGCATTCCTTTATTACACTAACTACAATCTACTAATATTACTAGGTTCACACTATTACTTGATTAAACACAACTATATATGTGACTATACACTGGCCAATGTTCTAAATCCTTCTAACCTTGATCCAAATGATAAAATGATAGAATAATGTGTGTACATTACTCTCAACAAAGCAGTGTTGTAATATATATCATCTGATCTTTCTTTAATGGTCATGGGTTAGGACCACAATCTGTTATACAATACAATATACTGAAAGAATTGAGAATTTCAGAATTGCAACACTTTCTGATTACATTTCTGTAACAATAATGACTTATTTAGAACACACAAATAGGTTTCAAATGAACTTTGTTCTAACAGTGCATATAATGTATATGTACAGATGTGACCAGACTTACCTGATCTTCACTTAGTTAACTAATACAATGTCTCATTAAAGAAATTCAATATCATGACATGCTAACAAAAGCCTTCAATGGCTGCAATTGACACCGCACTCCCTCACACCTAACAGGGTGACCACACATAGACATAGACAAAGAGGATAATTAGAATAGGTTGTTATTATGAGAGATGTGAGTTTTAGACAAGGTAACAAGCCTCAATAGACATGACAATAGATAAGACAGACCAGTCATGACATCTCATCCAGTGAAAGCCTTACAATTTAGCCATGATTGACGTTTTCAGTCTTTGTCTGCACATTTGTCTGTAGGTGAATCTGGTAAATCAGGACCATCCCTGATGCAATTGCAGGATGATTTGCGTTTCCATAGACATATGTTTCTGCTTATATTAAAGGCAACTGCATGGCACTATTATTGGTTTGGGACCTGATAAATCCCTTTAATTAAGATTTTTTTTTTATTTAGATATTCACTTCTTGGGGAAAACTAAACTATAAACTATCTAAAACTATAAACCAAAAGTTTGCTGACACCTGAAATGTCCATAGAATTTTCTTGTGCTTTGTTATATTCAGTAAATTTATATCTGCATATTTTTTTAGAGAAATATATAGCTAGCCCATGGACATAAACTTGGTCAGGAAAACAAATTTATATAAATATTCCATGACAGTGTTCCTGTTTTATATAAATTACGTTGACATTTTGGTAAGTTTCAAGGTCAACTCTTTTTTTATACATGCAGAAACTTGGGTGTCTCTAAATTCTGGCATCTTAAAATTAATCGCTGTTATTTTTGGTATTACTCTGTAAAGGTCTATAGTATTTCATTAGATGATTTTTGCATTTTCAGTACAAACTGAGAAGGTGACATTTCAAAGCAGATAGAAATTTCCGCTGTCTGAGAAGTGTCTCAGCCCCTATTTAGAAGTTGTACATTATATTTACTTCAGCCAGGGCACCTTAATTAGATTTAATAGCACACAACATCAACATACATCTTATACTTCAACAAACTTTTAGAAATTTTATACACGTCAAGGATCATAATCAGACTTGTAGCTTAAGCTCACTTAAGTATTTTAAAAAAATATATTGCTTTATCTCTCTTGCACCATTTGTCAGATAGAGCAAACTCTCTCTCCTCGGTGCTTGAAGCTGGTTGCCTAAATTACAGGCCTGCTCTCAGGTGAGAATAATGGCTCAGTCCCTACTCACCATCACACTCATTTTCTTTCTTGAGCAGTACCTTTGTTATCTCTCTATGTAATCCAGAGATACCTGTTTACAGCAGACTGTACTGGAATGAGTTTATAAGCAGGAAGTGGAAGAAAGAGTAGGCAAAGGGGCGGGTGAAATCCTGAAATGAGAAATTACCTTTAACTTGATAAATTATCATTTCTAGTTGATTAGCAGCACCATCCTTATCAATATATAATTGTTGGGGTCAAACATGTTGGATCTCTTCTGATCAGCTGTTAGAGAGGCTAGTCACATGGTACAGATGCTCTGTGCGTTGCTTGCTATTCAGTAAGGAAGCTACATCGTTCACCTGAATGTTGCAGCTTCTTCAACCAGATGATTGGTGGGGTCCTGGGTGTTGGACCCCAACTGATCATATACTGATGACTTAAGCTAACTTAAACCCAGATTTTATCAAGGTTACTTCCATAAACCTCCACTTAAATGGGTTGACAGCATTTGGTGATAAAACTATGTAGTCAACTGCACAACACATAAATTCTCTTTGACCATGATATCATAATAAAGAAGAGATGCTCTAAAGTAAAGGAATGCTCTAAAGTATCCACCTGTTTGACTATTAACTCCTGCTACTGCTTGCAATGTAAACCAGCTGTCTGGAGTCCATAGTTCTTGAAAAAACTTAATCAAGACTGTTATGGTTCTGAGACTTCCAGTGCCTTATCGCACCAATCCCCATACAATTTTGCTGGGGCTAGACTGATTTAGCCGACCACATAGCTGAAGAGCGACCAATTAAATTCACTTAAATTTTACTAAGTTATGAATGATTTTGAGCCTGCTGAAACAAAGTAATTTCTAATTCCTTCTTTCACTTCTGCCATAATAATTTATTCTTAGTCTCTGTATAATCCCTTTCAGTTTCCTGCACTGCCTTAGACAAGTTATTAAATTTTAGCTCCATTTTAAACCAGGTCATTTCTGCAATAAAGTTGCCCCATAAAACTGATTTTAATGCATTTCAAAATGTTCAAATGTCTTAGACTTTTTGTTAATCTCAAGAAATAGCTTCAAGATTTGCTTTTACTAAACAAATTCCATAACTTCTGCTAGTGTCCCCTTTTAACAAGAGCAGCCTGTGGTCTGATTAGGGTCTATCCCCATACCCTGCCATTTTAATAATAGATAATTCTAGTTTATTACACAATATACCAATCTTTGAAAATGCACCAAAAAGTCTACTCCCTCCCATTTTGATTCATTTTTGAATCGTGTGTCCTGACATTATCCAAATATCTCAGTTTGTAATGTGCCAAAACCTAATGTACAGTCCTATGAAAAAGTTTGGGCACCCCTATTAATCTTAATCATTTTTAGTTCTAAAAATTTTGGTGTTTGCAACAGCCATTTCAGTTTGATATATCTAATAACTGATGGACACAGTAATATTTCAGGATTGAAATGAGGTTTATTGTACTAACAGAAAATGTGCAATATGCATTAAACCAAAATTTGACCAGTGCAAAAGTATGGGCACCCTTATCATTTTATTGATTTGAATACTCCTAACTACTTTTTACTGACTTACTGAAGCACAAAATTGGTTTTGTAACCTCACTGAGCTTTGAACTTCATAACCAGGTGTATCCAATCATGAGAAAAGATATTTAAGGTGGCCAATTGAAAGTTGTTCTCCTATTTGAATCTCCTCTGAAGAGTGGCATCATGGGCTACTCAAAACAACTCTCAAATGATCTGAAAACAAAGACTGTTCAACATAGTTGTTCAGGGGAAGGATACAAAAAGTTGTCTCAGAGATTTAACCTGTCAGTTTCCACTGTGAGGAACATAGTAAGGAAATGGAAGACCACATGGACAGTTCTTGTTAAGCCCAGAAGTGGCAGGCCAAGAAAAATATCAGAAAGGCAGAGAAGAAGAATGGTGAGAACAGTCAAGGACAATCCACAGACCATCTCCAAAGAGCTGCAGCATCATCTTGCTGCAGATGGTGTCACTGTGCATCAGTCAACAATAGAGCGCACTTTGCACAATCAGAAGCTGTATTAGAGAGTGATGAGAAAGAAGCCGTTTCTGCACGTACACCACAAATAGAGTCACCTGAGGTATGCAAAAGCACATTTGGACAAGCCAGCTTCATTTTGGAAGAAGGTCCTGTGGACTGATGAAACAAAGATTGAGTTGTTTGGTCATACAAAAAGGCGTTATGCATGGCATCCAAAAAAAAACAGCATTACACGAAAAACACTTGCTACCCACTGTAAAATTTGGTGGAGGTTCCATCATGCTTTGGGGCTGTGTGGCCAATGCCGGCACCAGGAATCTTGTTAAAGTTGAGGTTCGCATGGATTCCACTCAGTATCAGCAGATTCTTGAGAATAATGTTCAAGAATCAGTGACGAAGTTGAAGTTACGCCGGGGATGGATATTTCAGCAAGACAATGATCCAAAACACTGCTCCAAATCGACTCAGGCATTCATGCAGAGGAACAATTACAATGTTCTGGAATGGCCATCCCAGTCCCTAGACCTGAATATCATTGAACATCTGTGGGGTGATTGGAAGCGGGCTGTCCATGCTCGGCGAACATCGAACTTAACTGAACTTGAATTGTTTTGTAAAGAGGAATGGTCCAAAATCCCTTCATCCAGGATCCAGGAACTGATTAAGAGCTACAGGAAGCGACTAGAGGCTGTTATCTTTGCAAAAGGAGGATCTACTAAATATTAATGTCACTTTTCTGTTGAGGTGCCCATACTTTTGCACCGGTCAAATTTTGGTTTGATGCATATTGCACATTTTCTGTTAGTACAATAAACCTCATTTCAATCCTGAAATATTACTGTGTTCATCAGTAATTAGATATATCAAACTGAAATGGCTGTTGCAAACACCAAAATATTTAGAACTAAAAATGATTAAGATTAATAGGGGTGCCCAAACTTTTTCATAGGACTGTATCTAAGCTACATCCACTGTAATTAGAGATGAGCGAACAGTGTTCTATCGAACTCATGTTCGATCGGATATTAGGCTGTTCGGCATGTTCGAATCGAATCGAACACCGCGTGGTAAAGTGCGCTATTACTCGATTCCCCTCCCACCTTCCCTGGCGCCTTTTTTGCTCCAATAGCAGCGCAGGGTAGGTGGGACAGGAACTACGACACCGGTGACGTTGAAAAAAGTAGGCAAAACCCATTGGCTGCCGAAAACATGTGACCTCTAATTTAAAAGAACAGCGACGCCCAGCTTCGCGTCATTCTGAGCTTGCAATTCACCGGGGACGGAGGTTTCCGTCCAGTTAGCTAGGGGTTAGATTCTGGGTAGGCAGGGACAGGCTAGGATAGGAAGGAGAAGACAACCAACAGCTCTTATAAGAGCTAAATTCCAGGGAGAAGCTTGTCAGTGTAACGTGGCACTGACGGGCTCAATCGCCGCAACCCAGCTTTCCCAGGATCCTGAATGGAATACACTGTCAGTGTATTCCCGTATACCCGATATATACCCCCAAATCCCCGTTCCAATAGTGTGCCCCCCCCACCTTCACCTCAGAAATACCCTGCAAGTACCCTAGCAATAGAATTGGGGCTATATACACCCACTATTTTTGCTACTGCCATATAGTGCCATTGTCTGACTGGGAATTCAAAGAATATATTGGGGTTACATATAACTTCAATTCCAGGGAGAAGCTTGTCAGTGTAACGTGGCACTGACGGGCTCAATCGCCGCAACCCAGCTTTCCCAGGATCCTGAATGGAATACACTGACAGTGTATTCCCGTACACCCCATATATACACCCCAAATCCCCGTTCCAACGGTGTGGCCCACCCACCTTCACCTCAGAAATACCCTGCAAGTCCCCTAGCAATAGAATTGGGGCTATATACACCCACTATTTTTGCTACTGCCATATAGTGCCATTGTCTGACTGGGAATTTAAAGAATATATTGGGGTTACAAATACCCTCATTTCTTGCTACTGGTATATAGTGCCATTGTCTGACTGGGAATTCAAAGAATATATTGGGGTTACAAATACCCTCATTTCTTGCTACTGCCATATAGTGCCAGTTTCTGACTGGTAATTCAAAGAATATATTGGGGTTACGTGCACCCACAATTTTTGCTACTGGTATATAGTGCCATTGTCTGACTGGGAATTCAAAGAATATATTGGGGTTAAAATACCCTCATTTCTTGCTACTGCCATATAGTGCCAGTTTCTGACTGGTAATTTAAAGAATATATTGGGGTTACGTGCACCCACAATTTTTGCTACTGGTATATAGTGCCATTGTCTGACTGGGAATTCAAAGAATATATTGGGGTTACAAATACCCTCATTTCTTGCTACTGCCATATAGTGCCAGTTTCTGACTGGTAATTCAAAGAATATATTGGGGTTATAAATACCCTCATTTCTTGCTACTGGTATATAGTGCCATTGTCTGACTGGGAATTCAAAGAATATATTGGGGTTATAAATACCCTCATTTCTTGCTACTGGTATATAGTGCCATTGTCTGACTGGGAATTCAAAGAATATATTGGGGTTACAAATACCCTCATTTCTTGCTACTGCCATATAGTGCCAGTTTCTGACTGGTAATTCAAAGAATATATTGGGGTTACGTGCACCCACAATTTTTGCTACTGGTATATAGTGCCATTGTCTGACTGGGAATTCAAAGAATATATTGGGGTTACGTGCACCCACAATTTTTGCTACTGGTATATAGTGCCATTGTCTGACTGGGAATTCAAAGAATATATTGGGGTTACAAATACCCTCATTTCTTGCTACTGGTATATAGTGCCATTGTCTGACTGGGAATTCAAAGAATATTTTGGGGTTACAAATACCCTCATTTCTTGCTACTGCCATATAGTGCCAGTTTCTGACTGGTAATTCAAAGAATATATTGGGGTTACGTGCACCCACAATTTTTGCTACTGGTATATAGTGCCATTGTCTGACTGGGAATTCAAAGAATATATTGGAGTTACAAATACCCTCATTTCTTGCTACTGCCATATAGTGCCAGTTTCTGACTGGTAATTCAAAGAATATATTGGGGTTATAAATACCCTCATTTCTTGCTACTGGTATATAGTGCCATTGTCTGACTGGGAATTCAAAGAATATATTGGGGTTATAAATACCCTCATTTCTTGCTACTGGTATATAGTGCCATTGTCTGACTGGGAATTCAAAGAATATATTGGGGTTACGTGCACCCACAATTTTTGCTACTGGTATATAGTGCCAATTTCTAACTGGGAATTCAAAATGCGCAAGGCTCCCGGAAAGGGACGTGGACGAGACCGTGGGCGAGGTCAGGGGAATGGTTCTGGGGAGCAAGGTAGCAGTGAAGCCACAGGGCGTCCCGTGCCTACTCCTGTGGGGCAGCAAGCATTGCGCCACTCCACAGTGCCAGGGTTGCTTGCCACATTAACTAAACTGCAGGGTACAAACCTTAGTAGGCCCGAGAACCAGGAACAGGTCTTGCAATGGCTGTCGGATAACGCTTACAGCACATTGTCCAGCAGCCAGTCAGACTCTGCCTCCTCTCCTCCTATTACCCAACAGTCTTGTCCTCCTTCCTCCCAAAATTCCCAAGCTTCACAGAACAATAACCCCAACTGTCCCTGCTCCCCAGAGCTGTTCTCCGCTCCTTTCATTGTCCCTCAACCTGCCTCTCCACGTCACGATTCCACGAACCTAACAGAGGAGCATCTGTGTCCAGATGCTCAAACACTAGAGTCTCCTCCATCTCCGTTCGATTTGGTGGTGGATGACCAGCAACCCACCCTCATCGACGATGATGTGACGCAGTTGCCGTCAGGGCATCCAGTTGACCGGCGCATTGTGCGGGAGGAGGAGATGAGACAGGAGTTGGAAGAGGAAGTGGTGGATGATGAGGACACTGACCCGACCTGGACAGGGGGGATGTCAAGCGGGGAAAGTAGTGTGGATGTTGAGGCAGGTGCAGCACCAATAAGGTTAGCTAGAGGCAGAGGCAGAGGTCAGCAGCTTAGGCGAAGCCAGGCCACACCCGGAATCTCCCAAGATGTTCCAGTTCATACCCAGCCCCGAAAAACTCCCACCTCGAGGGCACATTTCTCGAAGGTGTGGAGTTTTTTCAAGGAATGCGCCGAGGACAGATATAGTGTTGTCTGCACAATTTGCCTCTCGAAATTGATTAGGGGCTCTGAGAAGAGCAACCTGTCCACCACTTCATTTGGAATCCAAGCACTGGAATCAGTGGCAGGCAGCAACGGCAGGACAAAGGCCACCTGCCGTTCACGCCACTGCCACTGCCTCTGCCTCTGCCACTGCCACTGCTGACTGTGCTGGCGATGCACTCCAGAGGACGAGCCAGGACACCACTTCATCTGCCTCCGCCACTTTGTTGACTTCTCCCTCATCCTCCCCTGTTCCTGTCTTATCTCCTTCTCCTGCACCATCAAAGGCACCAGCAGGCGCTTCTTTACAACAACCCACCATCTCTCAGACATTGGAGCGGCGGCAGAAATACACTGCTAACCACCCACACGTGCAAGCCTTGAACGCCAACATCGCTAAACTGCTGGCCCAGGAGATGTTGGCGTTCCGGCTTGTTGAAACTCCCGCCTTCCTGGACCTGATGGCAACTGCGGCACCTCGCTATGCCGTCCCTAGCCGTCACTACTTCTCCCGGTGTGCCGTCCCCGCCTTGCACCAGCACGTGTCACTCAACATCAGGCGGGCCCTTAGTTCCGCGCTTTGCACAAAGGTCCACTTGACCACCGACGCGTGGACAAGTGCATGCGGACAGGGACGCTACATTTCACTGACGGCACACTGGGTGAATGTAGTTGAGGCTGGGACTGCTTCCCAAACTGGCCCGGTGTACCTCGTCTCCCCGCCTAACATTCCTGGCAGGGACACGAGAAGAACACCCCCCTCCTCCTCCTCCTCTACCGCCTCCTCCTCCGCCACCGCCTCCTCCTCCGCCACCGCCTCCTCCTCCGCTGTTAGATTGACCCCAGCTACGAGTTGGAAACGTTGCAGCACTGGCGTTGGTAGACGTCAGCAGGCTGTGCTGAAGCTGATCAGCTTGGGGGACAGACAGCACACTGCCTCCGAGGTGAGGGATGCCCTGCTCGATGAGACGGCAATATGGTTTGAGCCGCTGCACCTGGGCCCAGGCATGGTCGTTTGTGATAACGGCCGGAACCTGGTAGCAGCTCTGGAGCTTGCCGGACTCCAACATGTTCCATGCCTGGCCCACGTCTTCAACCTAGTGGTGCAACGTTTCCTAAAGAGCTACCCCAATGTTCCAGAGCTACTGGTGAAAGTGCGGCGCATGTGCGCCCACTTTCGCAAGTCGACAGTAGCCGCTGCTAGCTTAAAATCTCTCCAGCAACGCCTTCATGTGCCACAACACCGGCTTTTGTGCGACGTCCCCACACGCTGGAACTCAACGTTTCAGATGTTGAATAGAGTGGTTGAGCAACAGAGACCTTTGATGGAATACCAGCTACAAAACCCTAGGGTGCCACAAAGTCAGCTGCCTCAGTTTCACATCCATGAGTGGCCATGGATGAGAGACCTTTGTGACATCCTACGGGTTTTTGAGGAGTCCACAAGGAGGTTGAGCTCTGAGGATGCGATGGTGAGCCTTACAATCCCTCTCTTGTGTGTTCTGAGAGAATCCCTGATTGACATCAGGGATAACTCAGATCACACAGAGGAGTTAGGGATAGCATCCGATCCGTCACAGCTGGAGAGTAGGTCCACACATCTGTCCGCTTCACTGCGTTTAATGGAGGAGGAGGAGGAGGAGGAAGAAGAGTTGTCCGATGATGTGATGGTGATACAGGAGGCTTCCGGGCAACTTCGAATCGTCCCATTGTTGCAGCGCGGATGGGTAGACATGGAGGATGAGGAGGAAATGGAGATTGAACTTTCCGGTGGGGCCAGAGGAGTCATGCCAACTAACACTGTGGCAGACATGGCTGAGTTCATGTTGGGGTGCTTTACAACCGACAAGCGTATTGTCAAAATCATGGAGGACAACCAGTACTGGATCTTTGCTATCCTTGACCCCCGGTATAAAAACAACATCTCGTCTTTTATTCCGGTAGAGGGGAGGGCCAATCGCATCAATGCTTGCCACAGGCAATTGGTGCAGAATATGATGGAGATGTTTCCAGCATGTGACGTTGGCGGCAGGGAGGGCAGTTCCTCCAGTAGGCAACCAAGTTCTCACCGGTCCACACAAACGAGGGGCACACTGTCTAAGGTCTGGGACACCTTGATGGCACCCCCTCGCCAAAGTGCCGCCACGGAGGGTCCTAGTGTCACCAGGCGTGAGAAGTATAGGCGCATGTTGCGGGAATACCTTTCCGACCACAGCCCTGTCCTCTCCGACCCCTCTGCGCCCTACACGTATTGGGTGTCGAAGTTGGACTTGTGGCTTGAACTTGCCCTATATGCCTTGGAGGTGCTGTCCTGTCCTGCCGCCAGCGTCCTATCTGAGAGGGTGTTCAGTGCAGCCGGTGGCATCATCACTGACAAGCGCACCCGTCTGTCAGCTGAGAGTGCCGACCGTCTCACTTTGATAAAAATGAACCACCACTGGATAGAGCCTTCATTTTTGGGCCCACCTGTGTAAAGCACCCCAACATGAAACTCCATGTCTGTACTCAACCTCTCCAATTCCTCTGCATCCTCATACTCATCCACCATAAGCGTTGCACAATTCTGCTAATACTAGGCTCCCTCCACCCTGATTTCCACCAACTCTGCTGGTTAGAGGCTCCCTCCACCCTGATTTCCACCAACTCTGCTGGTTAGAGGCTCCCTCCACCATGAATTGGTCCAAACTGGGCTGTTTAGAGGCTCCCTCCACCATGAATTGGTCCAAACTGGGGTTTTTAGAGGCTCCCTCCACCATGAATTGGTCCAAACTGGGCTGTTTAGAGGCTCCCTCCACCATGAATTGGTCCAAACTGGGGTTTTTAGAGGCTCCCTCCACCATGAATTTGCCCAAACTGGGCTGTTTAGAGGCTCCCTCCACCATGAATTTGCCCAAACTGAGCTGTTTAGAGGCTCCCTCCACCATGAATTGGTCCAAACTGGGGGTTTTTAGAGGCTCCCTCCACCATGAATTTGCCCAAACTGGGCTGTTTCGAGGCTCCCTCCACCATGAATTTGCCCAAACTGGGCTGTTTAGAGGCTCCCTCCACCATGAATTGGTCCAAACTGGGGTTTTTAGAGGCTCTCTCCACCATGAATTGGTCCAAACTGGGCTGTTTATAGGCTCCCTCCACCATGAATTGGTCCAAACTGGGCTGTTTAGAGGCTCCCTCCACCATGAATTGGTCCAAACTGGGCTGGTTAGAGGCTCCCTCCACCATGAATTTGCCCAAACTGGGCTGTTTAGAGGCTCCCTCCACCATGAATTTGCCCAAACTGGGCTGTTTAGAGGCTCCCTCCACCATGAATTGGTCCAAACTGGGCTGTTTAGAGGCTCCCTCCACCATGAATTGGTCCAAACTGGGCTGTTTAGAGGCTCCCTCCACCATGAATTGGTCCAAACTGGGGTTTTTAGAGGCTCCCTCCACCATGAATTGGTCCAAACTGGGGGTTTTTAGAGGCTCCCTCCACCATGAATTTGCCCAAACTGGGCTGTTTAGAGGCTCCCTCCATCATGAATTGGTCCAAACTGGGCTGTTTATAGGCTCCCTCCACCATGAATTGGTCCAAACTGGGGTTTTTAGAGGCTCCCTCCACCATGAATTGGTCCAAACTGGGCTGGTTAGAGGCTCCCTCCACCATGAATTGGTCCAAACTGGGCTGTTTATAGGCTCCCTCCACCATGAATTGGTCCAAACTGGGGTTTTTAGAGGCTCCCTCCACCATGAATTGGTCCAAACTGGGCTGGTTAGAGGCTCCCTCCACCATGAATTTGCCCAAACTGGGCTGTTTAGAGGCTCCCTCCACCATGAATTTGCCCAAACTGGGCTGTTTAGAGGCTCCCTCCACCATGAATTGGTCCAAACTGGGGTTTTTAGAGGCTCCCTCCACCATGAATTGGTCCAAACTGGGGTTTTTAGAGGCTCTCTCCACCATGAATTGGTCCAAACTGGGCTGTTTAGAGGCTCCCTCCACCATGAATTGGTCCAAACTGGGGTTTTTAGAGGCTCCCTCCACCATGAATTGGTCCAAACTGGGCTGGTTAGAGGCTCCCTCCACCATGAATTTGCCCAAACTGGGCTGTTTAGAGGCTCCCTCCACCATGAATTTTCCCAAACTGGGCTGTTCAGAGGCTCCCTCCACCATGAATTGGTCCAAACTGGGGTTTTTAGAGGCTCCCTCCACCATGAATTGGTCCAAACTGGGGTTTTTTAGAGGCTCCCTCCACCATGAATTTGCCCAAACTGGGCTGTTTAGAGGCTCCCTCCATCATGAATTGGTCCAAACTGGGGTTTTTAGAGGCTCCCTCCACCATGAATTGGTCCAAACTGGGGTTTTTAGAGGCTCCCTCCACCATGAATTGGTCCAAACTGGGGTTTTTAGAGGCTCCCTCCACCATGAATTTGCCCAAACTCTGCTGGTTAGAGGCTCAATCCACCCTGATTTTCAAAACAAATGTTGGTGCCAACCTCAACTTACTACAAGGGCCAAATTCACTGCTGGTGACAAGCTCTCCTCACTGCAAGTGCCAAATACACATGTTTCAAGGTGTTTTCCTACTGTCAGAGAGGTGGTATTGAGTGTGTAAAGTGTGTAGTTGTTAGGCTGTGATGTTGGGGTAATAGAGGGTCTTTGGTGTGTTAGATGCCCCCAGACATGCTTCCCCTGCTGTCCCAGTGTCATTCCAGAGGTGTTGGCATCATTTCCTGGGGTGTCATAGTGGACTTGGTGACCCTCCAGACACGGATTTGGGTTTCCCCCTTAACGAGTATCTGTTCCCCATAGACTATAATGGGGTTCGAAACCCGTTCGAACACACGAACATTGAGCGGCTGTTCGAATCGAATTTCGAACCTCGAACATTTTAGTGTTCGCTCATCTCTAACTGTAATGGGATTCGTGGATTAAGGGGATAGTAGAAGAATAAGTGCTTCTATATATTCCCCATTCCTTTTGTAGCTAATCCTAGGTTTGGCTAAAAAAAAAAAAACACAGCATAATCTGCAACAAAAGAAGCTACGTTTCTGCAACGTGGGGACTCAGCCTTAAGCTATAATTGTTTAGAGTTTAATGTAAGTGAAGAACATACCTACAGAGGTTAATAGCAACAAACCAAACAAAGGAAAAAATTATATTATGTATCACTTATAGAGATGAGCGAACACTAAAATGTTCGAGGTTCGAAATTCGATTCGAACAGCCGCTCACTGTTCGAGTGTTCGAATGGGTTTCGAACCTCATTATAGTCTATGGGGAACATAAACTCGTTAAGGGGGAAACCCAAATTCGTGTCTGGAGGGTCACCAAGTCCACTATGACACCCCAGGAAATGATACCAACACCCTGGAATGACACTGGGACAGCAGGGGAAGCATGTCTGGGGGCATAAAAGTCACTTTATTTCATGGAAATCCCTGTCAGTTTGCGATTTTCGCAAGCTAACTTTTCCCCATAGAAATGCATTGGCCAGTGCTGATTGGCCAGAGTACGGAACTCGACCAATCAGCGCTGGCTCTGCTGGAGGAGGCAGAGTCTAAGATCGCTCCACACCAGTCTCCATTCAGGTCCGACCTTAGACTCCGCCTCCTCCGGCAGAGCCAGCGCTGATTGGCCGAAGGCTGGCCAATGCTCAACTACACATCTGATGCACACTCGGCACTGCTACATCAGATGTAGCAATCTGATGTAGCAGAGCCGAGGGTGCACTAGAACCCCTGTGCAAACTCAGTTCACGTTAATAGAATGCATTGGCCAGCGCTGATTGGCCAATGCATTCTATTAGCCCGATGAAGTAGAGCTGAATGTGTGTGCTAAGCACACACATTCAGCTCTACTTCATCGGGCTAATAGAATGCATTGGCCAGCGCTGATTGGCCAGAGTACGGAACTCCACCAATCAGCGCTGGCTCTGCTGGAGGAGGCGGAGTCTAAGATCGCTCCACACCAGTCTCCATTCAGGTCCGACCTTAGACTCCGCCTCCTCCAGCAGAGCCAGCGCTGATTGGCCGAATTCCGTACTCTGGCCAATCAGCACTGGCTAATGCATTGTATTGGCGTGATGAAGCAGTGCTGAATGTGTGTGCTTAGCACACACATTCAGCTCTACTTCATCGGGCTAATAGAATGCATTGGCCAATCAGCGCTGGCCAATGCATTCTATTAGCTTGATGAAGCAGAGTGTGCACAAGGGTTCAAGCGCACCCTCGGCTCTGATGTAGCAGAGCCGAGGCTGCACAAGGGTTCAAGCGCACCCTCGGCTCTGATGTAGCAGAGCCGAGGATGCACAAGGGTTCAAGTGCACCCTCGGCTCTGCTACATCAGAGCCGAGGGTGCGCTTGAACCCTTGTGCACACTCTGCTTCATCAAGCTAATAGAATGCATTGGCCAGCGCTGATTGGCCAATGCATTCTATTAGCCCGATGAAGTAGAGCTGAATGTATGTGCTAAGCACACACATTCAGCACTGCTTCATCATGCCAATACAATGCATTAGCCAGTGCTGATTGGCCAGAGTACGGAATTCGGCCAATCAGCGCTGGCTCTGCTGGAGGAGGCGGAGTCTAAGGTCGGACCTGAATGGAGACTGGTGTGGAGCGATCTTAGACTCCGCCTCCTCCAGCAGAGCCAGCGCTGATTGGTCAAGTTCCGTACTCTGGCCAATCAGCGCTGGCCAATGCATCCCTATGGGAAAAAGTTTATCTCACAAAAATCACAATTACACACCCGATAGAGCCCCAAAAAGTTATTTTTAATAACATTCCTTCCTAAATAAAGGTTATCCCTAGCTATCCCTGCCTGTACAGCTATCCCTGTCTCATAGTCACAAAGTTCACATTCTCATATGACCCGGATTTGAAATCCACTATTCGTCTAAAATGGAGGTCACCTGATTTCGGCAGCCAATGACTTTTTCCAATTTTTTTCAATGCCCCCGGTGTCGTAGTTCCTGTCCCACCTCCCCTGCGCTGTTATTGGTGCAAAAAAGGCACCAGGGAAGGTGGGAGGGGAATCGAATTTTGGCGCACTTTACCACGCGGTGTTCGATTCGATTCGAACATGGCGAACACTCTGATATCCGATCGAACATGTGTTCGATAGAACACTGTTCGCTCATCTCTAATCACTTATTCCATCAAGATTGGGTCCATGCAACTATTGTTTGTAAATTTTGCCCTTCAAAAGTGGAATTTTACGTTAACTGGAAAGATGCTCGATGTGAAACTCAGAACGGGCAAGATATAGAGTAAACCTGACTTGTAACAATTACTAATCTTTAGTTTTAAAATGAGTCTATGTAGTGAATAAGTAATAGAATATAAAACATAGTTAATATTTTGTATACTATTGTCTATATAAGATTCCTAATTCATACAGAAAAATTTAAGCTATCGATATAGATTTTTTTCTTACATTTTCTTACAGATCCTAAAATAATGATAGTCATTTGTTTGTCAATTTCAGCTTATTTCAAAATTTGGATCAATCTAAACAAGGTTCTTCCACCCTAATGGCTTTGATGACAATTTTATAAAACACATGAAATTCAAACTTATGCTGGAGACAATTCTTTGCATTTCAGATACATGTCTCAGGAAGGTCAACACTAGTTCACCTTCTTGACAGCTTCTTTGTAATAAGATGAGTTTTACAAAAAAGCTCTGTTTAGTTAAGTGTCTTCAAGATGTTCTGATAATTATATCTCAAAAAATCAATAGGGAGAAAAGGGCATTAGAAATTGGAAAGCTCGTCCAGCCTCTTCCCTGGAATCTATCATTACAGATTCTCAGCATATCGCTTTTATCTATTTGATATTGACTCATCATCTAGAGTATAATCAGTGCATTTATTATTTAGGGCAGCTAAAACTTTATGTGTGTTATATAGCAACCAAATTACTATATTTTTCAAACAAAAAATAAACTATTGTTAGTCAACAATAGAATAAAAGAACAACACGTGAAAAAAATCCAAAGACTTTTGCTACAGTGACCATTTTAGTTGTCCATTTTAGTTGATACATGTGTACAGTACATTACAAGTACAGTAGGTAATGTCAATTCTCCTTGGGGCTAAATGCACACTGATCAAATAGTATTGTACAAACCAAGACACAGCTCCAATATAAGCTTGTAAAATGTGATGTACACTGATTCCTTGGTTGCTGTAGTGCTTTACCTGATTTCCACTTCAGGTCGGACTGTTGAAGAATCTTGACAAAATAGGTTTTCACAGTGCTACTGTGTGAAGGATCTCGCCTTACCAAGCTGCTTTGCAGACCTGGGATCACCCTTCTTTCTTTCCACACACTCCCTTTGAATGTACTGAGGTCATAGGATAATGTGAAAGAGCTTTATAACTTTGATGTATTTATTAAGCCGTGTGGGTAAGTAGTAGCCACTAGCATATACAGAAATACATATCAGTGGATGACAAGCAAATACAGATAAAAGCATAATACAATACATAAAATAAAATGGGAATAAAAGATAGAAAAAAAAAATACCAAAACAGGTCACTGAAACTTGACTCCTATGCACAAAGTCTAATACACAAAAGAAATATTGCTTTACTAATACATAATGTAACTTGAACTGTTTTCTTCTGTTTTATACTATTGATTACTCTTAGAGGTTTTGGCACCAAAAGTGAATGTGACCAGTGAGTCTGCCATGTTGACTGTACCATTTCCACACCTCTATCCCCACACCACTGCATATATACAGTGGCAGCAACTCAGTTCAAAAAAGACAATCCCAAAAACTACATGTGTCTTAGAGAGCATTATTGAAAGAACAAGATTATGCTTTATTTATTCCTCAGGTCCATAAGAACTACTTGACTGCTATTGCATCCTGTATAGTTCTGTACACAATGTTGCATTTAACTGTTTCGGGGTACATCTAACTTTTCTAGCTTTTGTTAATTTTTTGGCGGGGGGATGAAAAAAAATATATTTCCATAATAATTTTTGTGTCTGATTTATGTGATGTGCACTTTGAGTTAATAGTGACATCATATATTTTCTAGTAGGTCTTGATTATGTTAATAGCAAAATGATATACGTTTTGTAATGTTTCATATCTTTTGAATAAAATATTTTCTTGTGAAATATATAATTTGTTTGGAAGGCAATATTCTGACACCTATAACTTTCTTATGTTACTGTAACATCTTTGCCTGTTTGGGTTTCTGTACCACCCTCAGCTTGCACGCCATGGTGCAGCAGACATGTTCAGTTACTATTCCTTGCTTTTGGTTCTTGTCGATCTGTCTGAATTTTGCTCTAATCCCTTATCTCTGTATTTATTTTCCACCACACCCACCTCTTATACCTTTGTTTCCCTCTGATCTTCAAATCGTTAATCTTACCTTACCTTTGTGATTGACAGTATATCTGCCAATATATCTGCCAATCAATCCTGGGGCAGGTTCTGGATTTTCTTAAACAGGTCATCAGTAGAGATGAGCGAGTAGTACTCGATCGAGTAGGTATTCGATCGAATACTATGGTATTCGAAATACTCGTACTCGATCGAGTACCACTCGCTATTCGAATGTAAAAGTTCGATGCAGAACCAGCATTGATTGGCCGAATGCTATACAGTCGGCCAATTAACGCTTGTTCTTCTCTTACCTTTAGAAGTCTTCTCCGTGCAGCTTCCCCGCATCGTCTTCCAGCTCTTCATTCACTCTGCCAGGTATCGGGCCTGGGCAGAGCCGACTGTGCATGCCCGCTTCTAGTGCGGGCATGCGCAGTCGGCTCTGCCCAGGCCCGATGCCTGGCAGAGTGAATGAACAGCCGGAAGATGCCGTTGGGATGCTGCAAGGAGAAGACTTCTCGGAGGATCCAGCCCGACCCTCACTCGTGGACTTGGTAAGTATAATTTGATCGAACGTTGCCTACCCCTGAAACGAGCATTTTCCCCCCATAGACTATAATAGGGTTCGATATTCGATTTGAGTAGTCGAATATTGAGGGGCTACTCGAAACGAATATCGAACCTCGAACATTTTACTGTTCGCTCATCTCTAGTCATCAGCCCACACATGCTTGCTTGCTATTGTGACTCTGTCATTGCTAAGCAGTTTTCCTGCTATTGTATTGTATTTACTGACTTCTGACCTTTGACTCAACTAACATGAAATATAAAACATAACTTTCATTAATATTTTAAATATTAAAATTCGGCTCATACAGTCCTATGAAAAAGTTTGGGCACCCCTATTAATCTTAATCATTTTTAGTTCTAAATATTTTGGTGTTTGCAACAGCCATTTCAGTTTGATATATCTAATAACTGATGGACACAGTAATATTTCAGGATTGAAATGAGGTTTATTGTACTAACAGAAAATGCGCAATATGCATTAAACCAAAATTTGACCGGTGCAAAAATATGGGCACCTCAACAGAAAAGTGACATTAATATTTAGTACATCCTCCTTTTGCAAAGATAACAGCCTCTAGTCGCTTCCTGTAGCTTTTAATCAGTTCCTGGATCCTGGATGAAGGTATTTTGGACCATTTCTTTCTACAAAACAATTCAAGTTCAGTTAAGTTTGATGGTCGCCGAACATGGACAGCCCGCTCTCAAATGATCTGAAAACAAAGATTGTTCAACATAGTTGTTCAGGGGAAGGATACAAAACGTTGTCTCAGAGATTTAACCTGTCAGTTTCCACTGTGAGGAACATAGTAAGGAAATGGAAGACCACATGGACAGTTCTTGTTAAGCCCAGAAGTGGCAGGCCAAGAAAAATATCAGAAAGGCAGAGAAGAAGAATGGTGAGAACAGTCAAGGACAATCCACAGACCACCTCCAAAGAGCTGCAGCATCATCTTGCTGCAGATGGTGTCACTGTGCATCAGTCAGCAATACAGTGCACTTTGCACAAGGAGAAGCTGTATGGGAGAGTGATGAGAAAGAAGCCGTTTCTGCACGTACGCCACAAATAGAGTTGCCTGAGGTATGCAAAAGCACATTTGGAGAAGCCAACTTCATTTTGGAAACAAAGATTGAGTTGTTTGGTTATAAAAAAAAGGCATTATGCATGGCGTCCAAAAAGAAACAGCATTCCAAGAAAAACACATGCTACCCACTGTAAAATTTGGTGGAGGTTCCATCATGCTTTGGGGCTGTGTGGCCAATGCCGGCACCAGGAATCTTGTTAAAGTTGAGGATCACATGGATTCCACTCAGTATCAGCAGATTCTTGAGAATAATGTTCAAGAATCAGTGACGAAGTTGAAGTTACGCCGGGGATGGATATTTCAGCAAGACAATGATCCAAAACACTGCTCCAAATCAACTCAGGCATTCATGCAGAGGAACAATTACAATGTTCTGGAATGGCCATCCCAGTCCCCAGACCTGAATATCATTGAACATCTGTGGGATGATTTGAAGCGGGCTGTCCATGCTCGGCGACCATCTAACTTAACTGAACTTGAATTGTTTGTCCAAAATACCTTTATCCAGGATCCAGGAACTGATTAAAAGCTACAGGAAGCGACTAGAGGCTGTTATCTTTGCAAAAGGAGGATCTACTAAATATTAATGTCACTTTTCTGCTGAGGTGCCCATACTTTTGCACCGGTCAAATTTTGGTTTAATGCATATTGCACATTTTCTGTTAGTACAATAAACCTCATTTCAATCCTGAAATATTACTGTGTCCATCAGTTATTAGATATATCAAACTGAAATGGCTGTTGCAAATACAAAAATATTTAGAACTAAAAATGATTAAGATTAATAGGGGTGCCCAAACTTTTTCATAGGACTGTATATGTAGATAGAAATTGATGCAAGAGCCAATGAAGGAGGTTCACTAGAGCTGCTGTAGATGAGTCATCCTTAGCAGTTAAGGATGTTGTTGTTATTATTATTATTATTATTATTATTATTATTATTATTATTAATGTGCATTGTCTCTCTGATTTGACCACAGCTTGCTGACTCCTCTTCTGTGTTGAATTGTCTTGTCTGCATCCTGTGTTTGCACTTATTTAAAGAAGGGAGTGTTGCCCAGTTGTCCCTGTCATTAGGACAGTTGAGGCAAGTAGACAGGGGCTGGGTCAAGTTTAGGACTTGCTGTCACTCTCTTTATCTTCCTCACAGGTTTCAGCAGCAGCACTGGAAAATTGCTCAACTAGCAATTCCCTTACAGTTATGTTGTGAAATGTCTTTTTTTTTTTTTTTTTTGTTTAAAGGAAAACTGTGGTTTTATTGGTTTAGATACATTTATTCCTTTTTGGAGGAAAGTCAGTTAACCAAAAAAAAATAAATCTTGCACTGTATATAGGATAAATAACACTATATTTGGAAAATATAGACTTTTATGCATGCAGTAATACAAATTATGTTGTGGTTGTTTGTGCATTTTATTAATATTAGAAATTGCAAATTGGTTAAACTTTGAACATTTAAAAATAATTTGAACACTACAATTTTTTACAGTCTGACAAGGCAACTTTCATATGTGATCACTTGATTGCTTGTACAATTTGCTGCACTACTTCTATTGGTTCCAATTTTGGCAGGGCCTAACAGACATTTGTGTATAACTGCAGTGAGGCAATGCTGTACTAATATGTCACTTTGTTAGTTGTACACAGCCTGACATAACAGTACAATATAAGAGTACAACGAGCGTTATGAAGTTAAGAAATATCTTTTAATTGCATAGTCCCTTTAGAATACATAATAAATAACATTAACTGAAACAAAAGATTCAGACGTCCTTGAAAATAAAAAAATAAATCATAATTTTAGATATTCGTTTTTTGTACGGCAGTCAAAAATGCTGTCCAAATGTTTTGACCATATAAACATTAACATACTGTATACATAATATTTTGTGACCAAGGTTTACATTATCTCATAATTATATAATAATTACATATTTGTCAAGGCTTCAAAACTTGCACATGTAAGACAGAAATGCTGAAAGCATTGACCTATATACTTCAATTAATTGTATGAACATATTTAGAAAAATCTTACTAAGACCCCGAGTGTAAATTGACACTAAAGGACATCATCTTGAGATGTGCAGTTCTGACATATGTCAGCTTGAGTGTTTATTACTGCAAGTTCCAAAATATGAAAATGTATTGCCTTTGAAATATATGTTCTAGACAGGGATGGCATTTTCTACTGCTTTAAATTGTAGCCTTCAAATCGCCTAACAAAACAGAAACACAGGTACAGCATCAGCAAAGGATCTAAAGTCAATCTTTTAATGCTATGAATTCACATTCTTTGTTCATTGTTCAGTTTTCAATGTTTTCCAATTGTTTACAGATGAACAATCAAGTTACTATGGGAAAAAAAATATTTCTGTGAAGGCTCGTGCATATGCAATGCCTTAACACTATGAAAGTGCATGAGCCATCTACTAAACATATAGTTCTTATTTTATACAAAGTCATATGGAGTTTTTTTTGTGTTAGATTCCATATGAATTTAACAACACATTTGTTGCATGCTTCATGAGACCCTGCACAGGTCTTCTTCTCTTACAGCATTCAGAGAGATTTATCAAGACATGCGGTTTTTATACCAGACTTTACCATTTGTGCTCTGGTAGAGCGTGCTCCTCCTAAGTGTCACCTTATCATAAATCAGGTGTATCCTCCAGTAGGGCTTGCACCTGTACTGAAATCTACAGTAGCTTTCTGCTGGCATAGATTTTAGGAATCATTTAGACCAGAAAACTTGTTGAGGCTAAGACCCCATGTAGTGAACCACCACCAAAAGGCAAAGCCAAAAGACTGCGGCGTAAACACATTGCTTTTTTTCTGCAGCACTTTTTACAGAAAACCCACAAATAGGGGCCACACGGTGGCTCAGTGGTTAGCACCGCAGCCTTGCAGTGCTGGAGTCCTGGTGTTCAAATCCCAGCAAGGGCAAAAAACCATCTGCAAGGAGTTTGTATGTTCTCCCCGTGTTTGCATGGATTTCCATCCCATATTCCAAAAAAAGACATACTGATAGGGAAAAATGTACATTGTGAGCTCTATGTGGGGCTCACAATCTTCATTAAAAAAAAAAAAAAAAAAAAAAGAAAACCCACAAATTATAGAAGTTGAAAAGCCTTGTGGCTAAGGCCCCACATTGCAGCGGAAATGCATTTTAGTTCTTTCCAAGTTTTCCTCTGTGGACTTCCTTTCCTATTATACCTATAGGGAAACTGCCAGCATTTCTTTAAGTATAATTGACATGCTGCGATTTACAAAAACGCAATGGTTTTTGGAATTGCAGCATTTTTGCTGCAAACTTTTTTCTGCAAAGTGTGGATGGAATTAGCCAGAATCCCATCCACCTTGTAGGTACTGTAATATGCAGCGTATTAACGTATATTTGCAACATGGAGCCTCAGTCTTAAGGGATAATAAACCTGATGGGGCCAATGGCCCCCTTCACTAACATGACCTCTCCTTGCACCCTATCAGGAAAATGACAACAGCATGTCACAAATGGCATTTAAAAAGTTGCATGCCCCAACTTTGTGCCTTTTTTTTTCTTTAAATGTAGATTGTGAGCCCCACATAGAGCATACAATGTACATTTTTCCCTATCAGTATGTCTTTTTTTGAATATGGGATGAAAATCCATGCAAACACGGGGAGAACATACAAACTCCTTGCAGATGGTTTTTTGCCCTTGGTGGGATTTGAACACCAGGACACCAGCACTGCAGGACTAACCACTGATCCACCGTGTGGCCCCTTTGTGCCTTTTTTTTATGCCACAAAGGTGCTATGGGTTTTTAACCCCTTCCCGACATCCGCCATAATAGTACGGCACTGCCAGGAAGGACTTCCAAAAACTGTGCGCGCACCATGCTCTGCGGGTGTCAGCCGTAACATACAGCTGACAATGCCCTGTAACACCCGCAGTCGGAACTGGATCCGATCGCGGGTGTTAACCCCTGAGATGCCAGCGGTCAAACATGACCGCCGGCATCTCAGGGGTTTCAGTATGTTTCGTGCCCGATCGGCACCCCCCGCAGCTGTTCGGGGGGTGTCGGTGTTGCTAATGAGCAGCCCGGGGTCTAATCAGTGACCCCGGGTCTGTCCCATGCCGTCCCCTCCAAGTACTTGGTTGATCCTGCCAAAATGGAGGCTGTCAGCTCGAGCGTCATGTGAACCGTGTTTTAACACTGACAACAAAGTTTACTGAAAATATGAAATACAACTATGAATTTTAAATGTGAAAAAGCTCTGCATCTTGCTATATTTTATAACCACTTCATCTTTCACTCAATTGGATGTATATGCACTAAAATATATTTTGGACACAGCTACATAGGATTGGGGGAGATCATAAATGTATTTTCTAAAATGTCCTATATTGTTGTAAAACTCATATGTTTATCTCTCTTATTTGGAACTCCAGATTTTGAGATACTGCAACGACTTCTAGAGAAAGCATCCTCAATGCAAATGCATACTGTTCCCATGGCTGTATTCATTGATACCAAGACTCAAAGCAAGGTAAGCACATGGCCCCCACTATTTCAACACTGAGGGATCTACTTTAAAAGATGTCCAAATGTACAGAAATAACTTGGCAAGGCAATCCACAGCATGAGCTTAATAAATAATGCAGGCTGTGTAAATAAGCAGAAATACAAAAGGCTTACATTGTGCTGCATTTTTACAATACCTGCAAATTGGATGGGATATTGGCTAGTCCCATCTACACTTTGCAGAAATGCTTGTAAATCACAGCATGTCAATAATACCTACGGAAACGCTGGCGTTTTCTGTATAGTTATAATAGGGGCAGAAAGTCCACAGAGGAAAACTATGTAGAATTTCTAAGAAAAATGCTGCAGAAAAAACTGCAATGCAATTCCACTGCAGCTTTATTCAATTCACAAAAAAGGTAGCCATACACATTAGACACAATTTGTTAAAAAAAAAAAAGACCAATTTGATCAAGAACTGCCTTCTTTCTCATCTGTATGAGGCTCCTTAATGTCCACAGATGTGACAATAAAGAAGGATTAAGATGTTTGATTTCAAAATGCCCCGCTGTTTGTTCCTTTGCAAGATGTCCTACTGCTGTAAAGGATTGCCTGCAGCATTTTACCCTCTTTATATTACAATAAACTGACTTGAATATTTATTAGAAATGCAGTAGCTGCCGACCAAACAAGTGTTCACCTATTCAGTTCTTACATTCGTAATGTCATCTTTAGCATATAAGATGCTGGAATGGAATTTATAGTGCAGCAGTACCTGGAGATGATAGACTCCTATTAATGGTCAATTCTATGTAAAACTTCCCTGACATCATTAGACATCAAGATATATGATCAGATTTTCAATTTAATGAGTAATATAAATAAATCACAAAATCTGAACATGTCTTTGTCCAAAAGCAGCTAACACTATATTCTAGCTATCCTATTCCTTTTGATTGGACCTATATTCACAGATCTCAACGTAAAAGAGAGGGAGGGGTTACATTCCCAACCATTACCATGGGAGATTGTTCCCTCTCTTTTTTGTTAAGATCCAATCTTCCTTTTGATCAGGAAAGATTTTTGAGAAAGCTAACCTCCTGGCCTTAGCTGAAACCTATTAATTGGAGCAAAAAATAAATAAAAATCAACCTACTGTACATTAACCTTATAACCAGTGTCAATGTACAGTAACTTGGTAAGGTTTCAGTTGCAGGTCAATGCGCCTGAATGAAGATCTACGCCAGTTAGGAACTCACTCCAGAAAACTAGATTATAATAAGTCTGTTGGGTGGAGACAGAGAACTAGCGTAGAGAGATTGTTAAATTTCCACCACTGTGTCTTAACTCTCAAACTATTCTGACTACCTTACACTATTTTGCATCCATCTTTAATTTCTACAATACATAGTTATGGCTTTCCATACCTTTCCTTATGGCTCAACACAACATACGAGATGAGTGCCACAAGATTAATAGTTTTAAAGACATATTGTTAGGGAAGTGCAGACAGCAGTTCCTCAGTGCGTAGATGACAATTCCCCAGTAGCTGCTGGAGAACCCTGGAGAAAGGGGCACAAGAGACAGTGAGCCCTAAGCTGAAGCCCCCCACTGTCCATTCCTCTTGCCAGGCGATATCCTATGTAATAGGCGGCAACTAGAAGACAATCCCTTCCTATATATGTGACACACAAAACACAGACAAGACAAACAACAACAAAGGGAGGTCAGCTAGCCAGGTTCGGTAATAGTAGAGCAAGGCAGTGCCAAATCGAAGTCCAAAAGAATAGTCAAAAGGGAAAATCAGAGGTCAGGATTAATAATACAAGTAACAGAACAGCAAGAGAAAACAGCAACAAGCACGAAGCAATAGCAGTCAGTCCTGCTTGTGAAAAATACATACAAACTGCTGTTTTAACAGAAAAATATTGATCATCCGTCTGTGCTAATCTGAAAAAATCTGTTATTTAACCACTTCCGGACTACACATTTGGTATATACGTCCAGAAAGTGGTTGCCTTGTTCTGCAAGGACATACTGGTACGTCCAAGCAGAATTCAGCATCTGCACAAGATTATGTCTCAACGCATTCTGAGATGTGCGGCACAAAACAAATAGCTTTGAAACAAAACATGAGTTGATAAAATTTTGACGAAAGTAGTTTCTGTTGTTCGTTTGTGGTCACCCAGTGTCTGGTATGTCAATTGCAGGCTGTTGAACGTGTTGCTAGTATGTCATGATATTTTATGTATGTGGTATTGTTACAAATTGGAGTCCTTACCTTAAATTTGTGAAAAGGTAAGATTGGACTTGTGTACTCGTCTGTGCAATAAGCACATCTGTGTCTTGTATATTGTACTTTGTTACTTCTTCTGAAAATGAATAAATAAATTTATTAAAAATATATAAAATGATTCAATGCCAAAATCAGCTCTGCTACATCTGTAGTTCCCAATGAAAAGAATATCAGAACAAGATTCTTCTGTGTCTAAATAGGTCAATACCCATTTAGAGTATGAATGTTGCCTCTTATTTCGACATGATTAGCATCTAAATAAGTGTAGTTCAGTTATTTACAAGAGTCAATGCTAATTAGAACTTAAGCTTTTCTTGAAGACATCATTAGCTAAGCGAATGCCGAGGCAGCATATCTTATTATTTAGCTGGGAACAAAAATGCCATCTAAGTTCTGTAGAGAAAGTTACATTTAGCTCAATATAACCAAAAAAGAATGATGAGATTAATGATGAATTTTAAGCTGAGGAAAGATTAGCAGAAAATGTTCTTCATTAAGGAAAAAACCAACTTCTCTGCAACTTCTTGGTAAAAAAACTAAAGAAAATAAAATAAAACAGCTCTCAAGACAAAGAGGACAAGAGCCTCCTTGTATGTTTTATTTCAGCAATTGAAAAAATGACTGTTTCAGATAAGAAATGAATGCGCATGCAGGTTCGCTTTGAAAGAAAAGTAGTCATTAAGAATAGAATTTGAAAGACTCTGGACAACTGTATAGTAAGATCAGATGATTCAGACATTGGAAAATTGCTAACATGAAAATCGTGATATTATGTTGAGCTGGTGCATTTTACAAGACCACGCTTTTTTGCAAGCATTACTAAATTTATGAGATGTGAAAAATAAAATCATAAGAGAGGTATGTTTTGGAAACCAATTCTAAATCTGAATATATAGATTTCTTTGTCATCATCACTCCTTTAAATTAATCCTTAAAGGGATATTCCCATGTACATAATTATTTTTAAATTTGTAGATAATTAAAAGTTAAAAATTTTTGCAAATATAAGTAATCAAATATGTTGCAAAGTTTTCAAGATTTTTTCTAAATATCTTGTGGTCACAAGTTATCTCGATTGGTTGCGAAGGGGATACAAACATGAATGCAGGACCTTTCTAAAGTTAGAAAATCAGCCTTGCTTTTCCTATCGTAGCTGGGATAGCTTCTTTTTTTATGTAGATTGTGAGCCCCACATAGAGCTCACAATGTACATTTTTTCCCTATCAGTATGTCTTTGGAATATGGGATGGAAATCCATGCAAACACGGGGAGAACATACAAACTCCTTGCAGATGGCTTTTTGCCCTTGGAGGGATTTGAACACCAGGACTCCAGCGCTGCAAGGCTGCAGTGCTAACCACTGAGCCACCGCAGCTGGGATAGCTTGTGATGCATGTAGTATGCCTGAATGATGATCCTGCTACAATAAGAAAATCATAGCTAGGATCCTGACAAGTCCCAGACCACAGAACGTTTCTGCATCTGTGGACGTATCCATTGGCAACTGATTGAGACAACAAACACTCACCACTAAGAAAGTTAGAGAAAATCTTTAAAACTCTGCAGAATTTTTAACTATTTATATTTACAAACCATTGTACCGGCACCAATAGCTCTTGGGGGGCACAGAATGGGAAAGCGCTGAATTCAGCACACAGTCAGCTTTCTAGCGGTGTATTACACCGCATATGCCCCAAGGGGTGAAAGGTCCTCTTTAAATAGTCATTAACAAGCATAGCATTTTTTAAATAGATGTTTGCACTCTAAGGGTGCATGCACACTACGTAACGCCAGGCGTGTATGAGAGCCGTACACGCCGGCATTACGGCAGACTGCCGAACACTTCCCATTCACTTCAATGGGAGCGCTCGTAACAGCGGCGTTTACGAGCGCTCCCATTGAAGTGAATGGGAAGTGTTCAGCAGCCCTGCTGTAACGCCGGCGTGTACGGCTCTCATACACGCCCGGCGTTACGTAGTGTGCATGCACCCTAAAGTTGGATATTGGTCCAAAAGTCTGAACTGGTTCATTCCAAACCAAATGAAGAAGTTGCCTTATAAATTAGAGGATAACGCTATAAAGTCTCCTAAGATTTTATCTATTAAATTCAGTATTGTGACAACAACATATATGGCTATGGATAAAGGGATGGCAGACAATGTTAACAAACATGAAAAAAGAAAAAAACACAGCCCAAAATATTCAAATCATGCAAATAATATTCTCTGATGGTGCACAGAGAAACCTCTTAGTCACAAGCAAACAACTATCGAAAAAAAAACGCAAATCCAGCACCAAAAACTTTGTCATGTTTTTTGTGATATGATGTTTTCCCCATGTCTTGGATGTTTTTTCGTCGGTATATTCATTTATTCTGTTTTTCTTAAATAATTCTCATCATTCAAATTTAAGTTTTATGTAATCTTAATATATTTTTTGTGCTGGATTTGCGTTTTTTTTTTTTTCCCGAATGTCAATAAACAGCCCATTTTGAAAGACAGACACACACAGTGGTATCAGAAGAAGCAATTTTGCAAGTAGTTCCTTTTTTGGGACTAGCAACAGGTTTTATATTATTTTAATAATTTTAAATAATAAAAACAGTGGCCAAAAATATGGCAATAAAAACAGTATGAAACGTGATGGATAGGTAGATAGCAGCAGCACATCATCTTCACTGTCAATAATGGCAGATTTATTCATTGGCACAGGAGGTACAGTATGTGAAAATCCTCATGGGACTATGCCTGACTCATTTTCACACATCTAATGTTTTCTCCACTTGTTGTGGATGTGCTATTGCTAATTTGAGTCAGGTTGGCACTGCAGATGAAAATACTGTGTCATCGTGGGAAGGTTATAAAACTCTATTAAATTCAAATTAATTTGGCAACTTCTCACTTGGAGAAAGCAACTAAAAGGAAGGTTATGGCCTCTGATATATGGTGGGAGCCGACAATCAAATTCTCAGTTCTACCTTTCTTTACTATGCGAATGGTTTTCATCCACATGTTTAATTGTGACTGAAACCTATGCACACATGGACAAAATTATTGTTACCCCTCATTTAATGAAAGAAAAACCCCAATGGTCACAGAAATAACTTGAATCTGACAAAAATAATAATTAGAGATGAGTGAACAGTGTTGAATATCAGGCTGCTCGAGATATTCGATTCCAATTGTATCCCCTCCCACCTTCCCTGGCGCTTTTTTTGCACCAATAACTGTGCAGGGGAGGTGGGACAGGAACTACAACAACGGAGGCATCGAAAAAAAAATCAGAAAAAGTAATTGGCTGGCTAAATCAGGTGATCTCCACTTTATATGAAAGGTCGATTTCAGATTCGGGTAATAAGAGACTGTGAACTATGTGACTGTGAGACAGGGATAGATGTACTGGCAGGGTTAGCTAGGGATTGCCTTTATTTAGGTGGGAATGTCACTCACCCAAATCTTTGGGGCTGTATCTGGTCGGGACCCCTGTCAGCTTGCGATATGCGGGAGCTGACTTTTTCCCATAGAAATGCATTGACCAGCGTTGATTGGCCGAATGCCATCCAGAGTACAGCATTCGGCCAATCAACGCTGATTCTGACAGAGGCTTGTCTGTGAGGAGGTGGAGTCTAAGATCGGTCCACATCAGTCTCCATTGTGGTCCAATATTAGACTCTGCCTCCTCTGGTAGAACCAGCGTTGATTGGCCGAATGCTGTACTCTGTATGGCATTCGGCCAATCAACGCTGGTCAATGCATTCCTATGGGAAAAAGTCAGCTCCCGCATATCGCAAGCTGACAGGGATCCCGACGAGAAAGTGGCGTAATACAGGTACTTGGGCATTATGTAGCAGAGCTGAGTGTGCGCTGAGCTCTGCTACACCCGAGATGTGTATGACAAGAGGAGTAGATAGAGGGGTGGTTGGGTGCAGTGCAGAGCTGTGTGTGACAGGAGGAGTAGATAGAGGGATGGTTGGGTGTAGTGCAGAGCTGTGTGTGACAGGAGGAGTAGATGGAGGGATGGTTGGGTGTAGTGCAAAGCTGTGTGTGACAAGAGGAGTAGATAGAGGTATTTTTGGGTGTAGTGCAGGGCTGTGTGTGTGACAAGAGGAGTAGATAGTGGGATGGTTGGGTGTAGTGCAGAGCTGTGTGTGACAGGAGGAGTAGATGGAGGGATGGTTGGGTGTAGTGCAAAGCTGTGTGTGACAGGAGGAGTAGATAGAGGGATTTTTGGGTGCAGTGCAGAGCTGTGTGTGACAGGAGGAGTAGATAGTAGGATGGTTGGGTGTAGTGCAGAGCTGTGTGTGACAGGAGGAGTAGATAGAGGGATGGTTGGGTGTAGTGCAGAGCTGTGTATGTGACAGGAGGAGTAGATGGAGGGATGGTTGGGTGTAGTGCAAAGCTGTGTGTGACAGGAGGAATAGATGGAGGGATAGTTGGGTGCAGTGTAGAGCTGTGTGTGACAGGAGGAGTAGATAGTGGGATGGTTGGGTGTAGTGCAGAGATGTGTGTGACAGGAGGAGTAGATGGAGGGATGGTTGGGTGTAGTGCAAAGCTGTGTGTGACAGAAAGAGTAGATAGAGGGATTTTTGGGTGTAGTGCAGAGCTGTGTGTGTGACAGGAAGAGTAGATAGAGGGATGGTTGGGTGTAGTGCAAAGCTGTGTGTGACGTGACAGAAAGAGTAGATGGAGAGATGGTTGGATACAGTGCAGAGCTGTATGTGACATTAGGAGTAGATAGTGGGATGGTTGGGTGTAGTTCAGAGCTGTGTGTGACAGGAAGAGTAGATGGAGGGATGGTTGGGTGTAGTGCAAAGCTGTGTGTGACAGGAGGAGTAGATAGAGGGATTTTTGGGTGTAGTGCAGAGCTGTGTGTATGACAAGAGGAGTAGATGGAGGGATGGTTGTGTGTAGTGCAAAGCTGTGTGTGACAGGAAGAGTAGATGGAGAGATGGTTGGGTGTAGTGCAATCAACGCTGGTCAATGCATTCCTATGGGAAAAAGTCAGCACCCGCATATTGCAAGCTCACAGGGATCCCGACGAAATAATGGCGTAATACAGGTACTTGGGCATGTTAGATGCCCCAGATATGCTTCCCCTGATGTCCCAGTTGCATTCCACGGTGTTGGCATCATTTTCTGGGGTGTCATAGTGGACTTGGTGACTCTCCTGAGTTGAAGTGTGCCTTCCCCTGAAACAAAGCATTTTTCCCCATAGACTATAATGGGGTTCGTTATTCGTTCGAATAGTCGAATATTGAGGAGCTATTCGAAATTAATATCGAATCTCAAATATTTCACTGTTCACTCATCTCTAGGGAGAGACCACCATATAGGTGTGTGGAGACTTGTTAAGCCTTTAGCACTCCACTTTGCAAGGAACTATGAGAAGAATATGCAAATCTGCCTTCCATGATGTAATTAGGAAGACAGTTGCTGCCTCAGTATTGCAAACCAATAGAGGGCGCTCACTGGAATGTGCAAGCCTGTCTTAAGACAGGATTCCAGTGAAATAACCCAATAATGGCTGCTCCCTTTAGCCTCATGCCCGACCTTCCAAGAGGCCTTTGTTTAGCAATGAAGCTGGGATTATTACCAGGTATAGTCTCTCAATCGAGGACAGCTGTTTCAATCTGGTTGGATCTCTTCAGCCCGATGTAGAGAGGACTATAACCTGGTAGAGGTGAGAGGCTTAGACAGGGTTAAGGGGATATTGTCACTCCTTAGGGAGAGACCACCATATAGGTGTGTGGAGACTTGTTAAGCCTTTAGCACTCCACTTTGCAAGGAACTATGGGAAGAATATGCAAATCTGCCTTCCATGATGTAATTAGGAAGACAGTTGCTGCCTCAGTATTGCAAACCAATAGAGGGCGCTCACTGGAATGTGCAAGCCTGTCTTAAGACAGGATTCCAGTGAAATAACCCAATAATGGCTGCTCCCTTTAGCCTCATGCCCGACCTTTAGCAGAGCTTGCTAAACAAAGGCCTCTTGGAAGGTCGGGCATGAGGCTAAAGGGAGCAGCCATTATTGGGTTATTTCACTGGAATCCTGTCTTAAGACAGGCTTGCACATTCCAGTGAGCGCCCTCTATTGGTTTGCAATACTGAGGCAGCAACTGTCTTCCTAATTATATCATGGAAGGCAGATTTGCATATTCTTCCCATAGTCACACATCTCTAGTAATAAAAAATAAAAATTCTATGAATTTTGAAAGTCAGACATTGCTTTTTGCTTCAACACAATTTAAAAAAAAAATTAAACTCATGAACCAGGCCTGGACAGAAATGATTGCTCCCTTAACTTAATATTTTGTTGCACAACCTTTTGAGGCAATCACTGCAATCACACGATTCCTGTAACTGTCAATGAGACTTCTGCACCTCTCAACAAGTATTTTGGCCCATTCCTCACAAGCGAACTGCTTAAGTTGTCTCGGGTTTGAAGGGTGCCTTTTCCAGATGGCATGTTTCAGCTCCTTCCAAAGATGATCAGTAGGATTTAGGGCAGTGCTCATAGAAGGCGACATCAGCATAGTCCAATGTTTTCATCTTGTTTTTAGCTGTGTGTTTTGGGTTATTATCCTGTTGTAAGACTCATGATTTGCGACTGAGACCAAGCTTTCTGATACTGCACAGCACATTTCTCTCTAGAATCCCTTGATAGTCTTGAGATTTCATTGTATCCTGCTGTTATGGTCAGCAGGGTATATTAAAAAAAAAACTAAACAAATGAAAACCCTGCGGAGCCCTCTGGGCTTCTGAACTGCCACCACCTAGTGTGAACACCGTCTGACACTTGATGTCACTGCCAGCTAAATTAAAGGACCAGATGTGCTCTGTTAACAATTCACAGAGTCCTGTGCAGTCAAGAGCAGCTGCCCAAATAAACTAACTGGCTAGCCAGAACTCCTGGACTAGCCAGAGACCAACAAAACCCAGTGTGTTGCTGTTCCACCCAACCACCAAGGCAACTACTGCCAAGCCCACTTCCAGTGACCCCAGACTGAGAAGGGATGCTAGCTAAAGCCACTGAGTACTATCACACAACATACAGTACATGGCAGCATGCTGCCTGATTAATAGTGACATTGATGACTCTGGGAAGATTACTAGCTAGGGCAACTAAGGTTTACAGGCTGGAACCCATACATACATACATACATATACATACACATACACATACACACATTATTTCAGGTTTCAGAATGTGATCATAGAGCGCCGGGCATCCAGACCAGCCCCCTTATATAGGCAAGGGGCGGTCACCAGCAAATAGCCCAGCTGCTCAATCCGAGCGTCCATTGGTTGACACACCAGTCTATCAAAGACTCGACCACACCCAGCTGTTGCAAGGCAGGTTAACCCCTGCAACCCTGGACTGAACAGAAGAACAGGCAGCGACGCCCATCTCATGGCCGCAGCCTCTGCACAATCCTAACACCTGCACAGATTCAAGACTTCCTGTGGTAGATGTAGCAAAGCAGCCCGAGAACATAACAGAGCCTCCTTCATGTTTCAAAGAAGGGACAGTGTTCTTATCAAGATATGCTTCATTTTTCTGTCTGTGAACATAGAATTGATGTGCTTTGCCGAAAAGTTTGATTTTTGTCTCATCTGTCCATAGGACATTCTCCTAGAAGCTTTGTGGCTTTTCAACATGCAGTTTTGAAAATTCCAGTGTGTCAGATTCAAGTTATTTTTGTGACCATTGTGGGTTTTTCTTTCATTAAACGAGGGGTACCAACAATTTTGTCCACATGCGTAGTTCTAAAGAGATATATAGGATATACACTCCTCAACAACCAAAGAACTGGATGTCAATGAATAGGAATACTTCATATTTTATTAGGATAACGCGATTTGGGATTTAACATGTTCAGAAAAACGTACCCCATCATCAGATCTACATAAATAACAGAATGAAAAAATGGATACTATTTTAAAAATCATAGAAATTGTACGTGTATAGAAGATATATTTATGACCTTAAACATGTCAAACTAAATATTATAATTACTACAAAGGCTGATTTGTCTTATACCAGCAGTGAAACTAAACACATGCATTTTATACAATACGATAAAACGTAAACAAGTATGTAATTAATGCTGACTGTGCACAGATATAGAGATATACCATATTATATTGATCCATACATAAGTGTTTAAATATTAAATATTTGATGCAACATGCTACAATTGCCCTATATTTGTTTCTAAATAAAAGGATGTCTGATGAAACAAACTGTTGTTCTTATTATTATATTTCTATAACACAAGTTTCAGTAAAAACATCGATATCAGCTTTCATATGAAGTAAACAGTGTTGTACATTATTACTACCAGTGATCTGATATACTGTGAGAACCTCATAATAAAGATGAACAGCTTACCTCTATGCACATACACATGTGGACTGAAAAGTGTGGGAGATCTATATAGGGAGGCACGTGTAGGAACGCCTGCTTACTAGAGATGAGCGAACGGTGAAATATTCGAGATTTGATATCCATTTTGATTATAGCCTCAATATTTGACTACTCGATCGAATATCGAATCCCATTAAAGTCTATGGGAAAAAAAAATGCTCGTTTCAGGGGAAACCACTATTCAACTAAAGGAGAGTCAGCAAGTCCACGAGTAGCAGAAGGAGAGCGTTTAGGAGGAGCGCTGTACAGTTAAAGACCCCATTATAGTCTATGGAGTCCGTGCGCTTTAACTGCACAGAGCTTGCAGTTGCGCTGATAAAAAGTAAGCTCCCTCGTAACCGCAAGCTGCCAGCTCTCCCGACTAGCAAAGACGAGCCTGCGGCAAATCAACGCTGGTTCTACAGCAGGCTTGTCCTTGCTAGCTGGGAGAGCTGACAGCTTGCGGTTACGAGGGAGCTCACTTTTTTTTCTCATAGGAATGCATTGACCAGCGTTGATTGGCCAGTGTACATCATTCGGCCAATCAATGCTGGTTCTGCCGGAGGCTCATCTGTGAGGAGGTGGAGTCTAATATCGGACCACAATGGAGACTGCTGTGGTCTGATCTTAGACTCCGCTTCCTCACAGACGAGCCTCCGACAGAACCAGCGTTGATTGGACAAATGCTGTACACTGGCCAGTCAATGCTGGTCAATGTATTCCTATGATGCTCATTCTTCAGGCCTAGTTGCCTTGCGATTTGGCCTGAAGACACTTCCTCCTCCGGACGAGGCCCATTCATTGGACCTAATCCGGAGCAGAGTGAGCGGCTGGATGCCGGTGAAGTGCACTGGCTTTCAAATACAGCTACCCAGTTTTTGGTCCAGAACCTGAGGCGGCCTCTGCCCCAGGTTCCGGTCCAAAAAAACATATGTGAACTTACCCTAAGGATTCCTGTGAGGAGCGTAAGAAACCTGAGGATAATCTGCAGGAACCAGTCATACCAGCATAGATCCCTGGTTTTATCTTTGAAGTGCATCAATGCGGTTGATCCAGTCAATCCAAAAGGTTTTAAATGGCTCAGTTTTTACTATAATTATCATACCCTTATAGAAGTAAATTTTCAAAAAATATTTTCCAGAACCTGCACCTATGGACTATTTTTAGAAAAGATTTACAGTATGTATTAATTGTAAAGTTTTTTTAAAAAAAATATTTTAGTTTTCAATTTTTTTAAAACCTGTGGTTAAATTTGTTTTTCTAACTTTTATATTTCAGACAAATCTGCTTGATATCTATTTCTTAATAATGTGTGCAAATTCCATCTTCTGCCTAGTAGGGCAATTATTGGGAACAAAAGGAACAGCTTTCAGTCTTTAAATCCTTCATTAGTTTGTTCAGCGAGGGGTGTAAATTGACTATGCACCTGTTTATAACAGTCTCTCTTGTTTGCTCTGTGTGCTAAAGATATGCATTCCTCATAGAAATAGTGCAAGAAGCAAAGAATAACTCTCGTCTCAACTGCATTGTGTTTTCATCACCTTGAAAGAAATAGGGTGATTAACTCCAAAAAAAGAGATGCTTTTCATTAGCTTTTCTGTTATAAATTACACAGTGATAGTAAATGGATGAAGATGGTTCTGCATGCAGATTAGAAGTGCTCAAATCCAATCCTTTTCATAGAAAATAGGCTCATATTCATTTATTCATAGGATTCTATCCAGGGGACTTTTTTTGGATCTAAACATTTCTATTTTCATCTCCTTTGCATGTTTTAGTAGATGGATTATTTTCTACTGCTTTAAGATGTGAAAGTTGTAAGGTGGACGTTTCTGCATTCATCTGCTTCTTAATCATAGTTGGCTGGCTGGACATCTTGGGAACTGTTTTATAGCAGCTGGTGGAAAATTTCTAAAGATCTTGGTTTCTTGATACATAAAATGTTTTAACATTATTTAATAAACCTTCAAAGCCTAGAAAAATAAATTTGTTCCAAAGTCCCAAAAAGATTCAGATTCCAGCAAATTAATTTCACACTAATGGTTGCCATTTTACGGTTCAATGCCAAGGACCGTAAACATAGGACCGCGCTTCACCCGTTTGAGCCAGCAGGAGTTCTTGTACACTTGAGAAAGGGTCATAAGACCCAAAACGCGTAGTGTGTGAACTTTAATAAATTTGTATGAAGTTAATCTAACTCAGCGTGGTCCTATGTTTATGGTCCTTTGCATTTATCTCTACACCACTGATGATTAGGCACTGCAGCTTGGAATTCAACCAGGGAGGAACCACCTAGTAAATGGTTCCAAGGTTTTATCGATAGATGTGATCCTTGACCAACTTGACTAGGTGAGAGCAATCAACACATTGGGATTGTCCCTCACTGTACTAATATACTACACCATATACAGCGCGGTGCTGTCTATTTTTTTTTGTTTTTGCATTTTACGCTTCAGAAGAGTGGAAGGAGGATCACCTGACTTCCGAAATGATATGAATTTCCCTGCCAACCATGAGAAACTATAGGAGTGAGTCATAGCCACTTTAAAAAAAAGTTTAGCCTGAAATGCTGCCACTATACAGATAGAGAGAAGACCTCAAACTGAGATTTGAGATTGTCAGATAGTGAAACACAGGATACAGTCAGATAGATAGCGGATCAATGTGTTTCATGGCAAAGAAAAGAGAATACACTAGACAGACAAACAATAAAATGATAGAGAAGCCATGCCTACCTGCCTACCTATCTGTGCCTGACAGGTGGTCTGTGCCCATCTAACACAACAATCTTTACTGACCCCTCTTTCTAAAATCTCTATCACTTTCTTGTGAATATTGAATAGCAAAATTGAATAACAGTAGTGTAAACCCATCCTAATTCCTGTGGATCGGTCATCAGTATTAAAAATTGCCTGTAGAGCCCAGAGAACCCCTTTCTTAATTCTGGTATATTTTAGGAGGTCCTGTGCACCAGAATCGAAATCCACACCAGTAAGGGACTGGTATAGATTTCGGCTATAATTTGATTCCTGCCAATGTACTGCCCACTTAAAAAAATGTTAAAAACGGCCCTGTTCCCCAAATGCTACACTTTTAGTTAAGTTCAATAAATTCCATCAAGGGTTTCTACAGGGTATTTATACTGTTATGCGGTTATGTGTCAGCAGTTGTAAAGGGAAATACTAATTCTTCAGCATACCAAGACACATTGCACAATTGTACTTTGTGGGAAGACACTTTTCTACTACAACATGACTTGTGTCATTGGCACAAAGCAAGGTCCATAAAGGTACAGTTGTGTGAATTTCCTGTCATTACACTTAATGGTCGAAAAAAGACCCAACCTCAATACAATCAAATATTTTGGGGATTAATTAGAATGGAGACTGTGAGCAAGCACCCATTGATTTAGAATTGTATGTAATGAAGCCTTCATAAGGTGTAATGTGAAGACATCCAAATTGTTAGGAAATGTGTTTTAAGTATTATAATGTACAATTTGTTAGCCTGGTTTATATTTGATTTAGGTTATATAATAATTTTTGAAATTTTGTAGTAAAACAGGAAATTATGTATAGCACAGTTTTTAATTAACAAAGTGATTGTAATGGAATTGCTAGAAGAGCAATTGCTCAGTAGCTGCTGGTGAACCCTGGGAGGAAGGGGACGACAAGACAGTGAGTACTAAGCTGAATCCGTCTCCGTCTCCCTGTCTACTTGTCTCACTGACCTAGACGACAGAAGACAACTGGGTGGCAGTTCCTTCTTATGGTATAGGTGATAACGCAGAACAAAGCCATGACAAAAAACAACAAACAGGAGGTCAGCTAGACAAGGGGTCAGAACCAGTCGAACTGCACTGTACATAATCAAAATCAGAGAGAATAGTCAGAAGAAAAGCCAAAGGTCATAAATGCAAATACAAACAGTAATGGTATAGAGCTAGCATGCACAGAAATGCAAATAGCAAGCACCAAGGTCATTGTGAGAAAACAATATATAGGAAGAAAAAACTTGCCCTAAATTTGATTGGAAGATAGTCTGTCAATCACACGGGTAAGGCTAAGATTAACTATTTCAAGAGCAGCGGGAAACAAAGGAGTATTAGATGGGTTTGGTGGAAAATCAGTTACAGAGGTGAGGAAATTGGACAACATTCAGACGGCACAAGAAAAACTACGGCCATATGGTGGCTCAGTGGTTAGCACTGCAGCCTTGCAACGCTGGGTCCTGGTGTTCAAATCCCACCAAAGGCAAAAAACCATCTGCAAGGAGTTTGTATGTTCTCCCTGTGTTTGCATGGCTTTCCATCCCATATTCCAAAAAAGACATACTGATAGGGGGGAAAAAATGTACATTGTGAGCTCTGAAGCAAGGAATAATAACTGAACATGCCTCCTGCACCACAGAGCGGCAAAGAGGCCGAAACAGGCAAAGATGTTACAGTGACAATAAATATAGTATCTGTATTTATGGCCAATACCCAAGTAGTGGGCCACAGTGAAACAGATTTCATTCTCAGAAGTGAATATTTCCCACATGTTACAGCTTTCTAGGAATGATTTCTAATAAAAATAACATGGGCAAGAATATATATTGCAAACACTTCTAAAAGGTTTCCATTAAACAATGATTGCTTCCATTAGTGGCCCCCTCCTCGCATCCACTGTGTTTAAAATAATCTGTAGAATCTAAGGAGAGTGAAAATTGGGCTAGAATATGACGTAATTCACATTTTCACTGTATTCTCCTCTCTATTTACTATGAGGGCTGGGGTATTTTTGGCACTGGTGTTAGCTATTACTAATCACTACATAGCAACCCAGGAATTAGAGAAACGTCTTGTGCGGCTCCACAACAACAGCACTTCATTTTCACTGCATGTTTAATACAGATATTGCTAAATGTAGTGTGACTAGAAAATAATGCAATAGGTGCAAGGAAAAAAGCAACTGCTGAAATGTTGAGAAAATTTCTACCCTTAACTTGCTAATATAAATATACATCACAGAAATGAAATTTGCTTTTTAGCAGCAGGCTATACTATATAAAGTGACACAGCGCTGTTAGGTAACCTATGGTAAGATGATACATGTATGGATTTATATTGCTTACTATGTGTCCTACATGTATCTGTGTGTGATTATTTCCATAACCCTACTCTTTCACATGAGCAGCTTTCCGTATTATGTGCTATGCATATATTTGTGCATGATTATTTCCATGTCCCTGCTATTTAATATACAGCTGCTCTCCTTACTATGTGCCTTACATGTATCTATGTGTGATTATTTCCATAATCGTGTTATATACCCTGCAGCAGCTCTCCATTTCTTAGTTCTTCATATTTTAACTATCATCTCAGGAGTAGAGATGTGTGAACCAACTTGTACCTAGGTTAGACTTGTATTAAGCTAGATTAGAAGGTCTGAACTAAAATGCTGCCATATTATAGAATTTTTAGACCTCAGAGTATATAGGTGGAGGCCCAGAGAAGGTACAAAAAATAAAAATCATTCATTTTCACTTTTCGTTACCTTTTATGGGCCTCCTCACAGCCTCACATTTATACTCTTGTGATAACACAGAATAAAGACAAGACAGCTGAATTCAGTGCAATTCGGCTTTTCCATTACGTGCTCCTAGTGAAGAGCTATCAATGCTGTTACCATAGCTCTTCACTGTCAGAAGGGTGTTTCTGAGGAACACCCCTCCTGACAGAAAAGTCCATGGCTCTGTACTGTCAGAGGGGGTGTTCCTTACTGTCCAGCGATGACACTGTGAGGAATGCCCCCCCAGTACTAGTCTATGGAAAAGTACTATCAGGAGTGTGGGGGGAGTTCCTCACTGCTCAGCGTCATTGCTGGGTGGTAAGGAATGCCCTTTCTGACAGTATAATGCTGTGGATGAGCACTGTCAGAGACAATGTGGTAGGGTAGGTAATATTCCAAAAGGCAGATAACAACAAGTCTCTAAGGTTCCCATGTGGAACATGAGAATGTTCTATGTGGACCCATGAAACAGATAAGTCCGCATTCCACCACCCAGCACACTGGGCTACTAAAGTGACTAAGTAATAGTTGCGAATTATTGGGATGCCCAGTCCCCCCACTAATTTGTGTTTAAATAACGGTCCTCTATTAATTCTGGGTCGTTTTTCATTCCATATGTATTAGGAAATTAGTCTCAGTATAGATTCAAAGTAAGACATAGGGATTGATATCGGTAATGTGCGAAACAGGTAGAGAAGTTTGGGTAAGAGAAGCATTTTGAAGGCGGCCACATAGCCTATTCCAAGATACCTCAACACACGACATCCTATCACAGTCATCTTGCAAGCTTTTAAGTAAAGGGAGATAATTACTGCTGAAGAGCGACCTGGGAGAAGAGGTTATTTGCAAATCCAAGTATTGGAGTGAATCCTGCCGCCAGTCAAAACCATACTTTAGTCGCAGGGTCTGGAGGGGGGCAGGGGGAATATTAAAAGAGAGGACTTGAGATTTTGAAAGATTCAGTTTGTAATAGGACAAAAAAACAAAATTATCAATCAAATGCATAAGGGCCCCTTCACACGGCTGATACGCTGGCTGCTTTAGAACGTGTAAACGTTCCGTAGCAGCGGCGTCTAAAGCAGTTCCCATTGTTTTCTATGGGAGCCAGCAGATGCGCGCTCGCCATAGAAATGAATGGGCTGCTTTTTCCATTCATTTCTATGGGGAGCGCACGTATGCCGGCTCCCATAGAAAACAATGGGAACTGCTTTAGACGCCGCTGCTACGGAACGTTTACACGTTCTAAAGCAGCCAGCGTATCAGCCGTATGAAGGGGCCTTAAGGCAGGGAAGGGAGGAACGCGGATCAATGTGAGAATTATATCATTCGCATAAAGGGACATCAAGTGGGAGCGGCCTCCCACTTCAACACCGTGCACAGCTGGGTCCTCTCTAATTGCTTGAGCCAGGGGTTCCATCGATAGAACAAATTTCAATGGCGACAGTGGACACCCTTGACAGGTTCCATTGGTGATGCTATATATGTCAGAAAAAGTACCATTAGTAAATACTTTGGCTGATGGGTTTGAATATAAAGCCTCAATTGCTCCCATAATGGCTCCAGAGAAGCCCATCTTATGTAACACCGAGAAGGCATACGACCAACAAATGTATGTAAGATATTGTTTTGACGCAAATTGAAAGCAATTGTAATTGGGAGGAGTTGGTGTCTCAGTTGTAGAGTAGTGGCAGATAGATCCGAGAATATACATATCTCCTTAAAGGGGTCAGGCAGAGATTCCAGATTACGGGAGGATACGAGTATCAATTCTTTTGTGCGATAAAAATGGATTTTAGCCAATACATCCCTGGGAACAGAGTCTGGTAAATGCGATGGCCTTGGGACCCTGTGGACCCTATCAACTGTAACATCCAGAGCTTCTTGGTCAGGAAGTAGTGTGGTTATCAATTTTTGCAGGAAAGGAGTTAGGTCTTTAGAGGCTATGGATTCTGGTATACCTCTAAATTTCAGGTTGTTTCTGCGAGATCTATCCTCTAGATCAGCCACTTTGGCGTGAAGAAAGGATACTTCCTTCTTCACTTCATAAAAGGGCTATCAGAGGGAGAAGCAGGCAATCCTGCATCCTGTGATAAAGAAGGAGAGGCGCCATGTTCTGAGGCCGACCGTCTCTTATATTCAGTTGTACATACTGGAACGTCCTTGGAGTGATGCATGGACGGTGTCACTAGTTGAGGAAGGGAAAGAGCTGACAAGGTCCTCCGTGGAGTTTGTACAGAGTCCTGGTTGTCTGGGGCCGAGCCCTGAGGAGACGAGGCCTTGGAATCAGAGCGGGAGCCTGCACCATCTTGGCTTACCTCCCCACCATGTGTGAAGTAAAAGTCTGTCAGTTTGCGCGGTCTGGCTCCAGTTTTCCTCCTTTTCGGCATTCCGGAAGTGAAGCATGGTTCTCCAGCCAGGGTGCAACGAGGAAAGACACGGGTAAGTTGCTAAATAGTCGCTGTTTAAGGCTGTAGTCACGGAGCTCAAGGTCTATGCATCCATTCCGCTCCGACGCCAAGCTCCGTCCCTGAAAGGTCCTCTTTAAAGGGACATACCAACCAAACATATGTGGGTCTCAATATAGATAATTTCAGAAAATGATTGGCAGAAGTCTTACAATAGCAGCTATTTCTAGCACAATTTGCTCTCAATTGTATATGTAAGAAAAATTGAATTAGTTAGTATATGGAATCTCGAGTATGTTCAATCTATTTTATTGGAGAGTTTAATGAAGTGAGCACAAACTCTGTGAGGTACAGTACCTACAAAACTGTGTCACCTGTAAAGAACATTAAATATTGAAACTCACAAGAAAATCAAGAAACGTTTCCCAAGTAACAATTCCTCCCTTTTTCCTTTGATCTCATATCTAGAGATGAGCGAACACTAAAATGTTCGAGGTTCGAAATTCGATTCGAACAGCCGCTCAATGTTCGTGTGTTCGAACGGGTTTCGAACCCCATTATAGTCTATGGGGAACAGATACTCGTTAAGGGGGAAACCCAAATCCGTGTCTGGAGGGTCACCAAGTCCACTATGACACCCCAGGAAATGATGCCAACACCTCTGGAATGACACTGGGACAGCAGGGGAAGCATGTCTGGGGGCATCTAACACACCAAAGACCCTCTATTACCCCAACATCACAGCCTAACAACTACACACTTTACACACTCAATACCACCTCTCTGACAGTAGGAAAACACCTTGAAACATGTGTATTTGGCACTTGCAGTGAGGAGAGCTTGTCACCAGCAGTGAATTTGGCCCTTGTAGTAAGTTGAGGTTGGCACCAACATTTGTTTTGAAAATCAGGGTGGATTGAGCCTCTAACCAGCAGAGTTTGGGCAAATTCATGGTGGAGGGAGCCTCTAAACACCCCAGTTTGGGCAAATTCATGGTGGAGGGAGCCTCTAAAAACCCCAGTTTGGACCAATTCATGGTGGAGGGAGCCTCTAACCAGCCCAGTTTGGGCAAATTCATGGTGGAGGGAGCCTCTAACCAGCCCAGTTTGGACCAATTAATGGTGGAGGGAGCCTCTAACCAGCCCAGTTTGGACCAATTAATGGTGGAGGGAGCCTCTAACCAGCCCAGTTTGGACCAATTAATGGTGGAGGGAGCCTCTAACCAGCCCAGTTTGGACCAATTAATGGTGGAGGGAGCCTCTAACCACCCCAGTTTGGACCAATTCATGGTGGAGGGAGCCTCTAAACAGCCAAGTTTGGACCAATTCATGGTGGAGGGAGCCTCTAAAAACCCCAGTTTGGACCAATTCATGGTGGAGGGAGCCTCTAACCAGCCCAGTTTGGGCAAATTCATGGTGGAGGGAGCCTCTAAACAGCCCAGTTTGGGCAAATTCATGGTGGAGGGAGCCTCTAAACAGCCCAGTTTGGGCAAATTCATGGTGGAGGGAGCCTCTAAACAGCCCAGTTTGGGCAAATTCATGGTGGAGGGAGCCTCTAACCAGCCCAGTTTGGACCAATTAATGGTGGAGGGAGCCTCTAAACAGCCAAGTTTTGGGAAATTCATGGTGGAGGGAGCCTCTAACCAGCCCAGTTTGGACCAATTCATGGTGGAGGGAGCCTCTAAACAGCCCAGTTTGGGCAAATTCATGGTGGAGGGAGCCTCTAAAAAACCCAGTTTGGACCAATTCATGGTGGAGGGAGCCTCTAACCAGCCCAGTTTGGACCAATTCATGGTGGAGGGAGCCTCTAAACAGCCAAGTTTGGACCAATTCATGGTGGAGGGAGCCTCTAAAAACCCCAGTTTGGACCAATTCATGGTGGAGGGAGCCTCTAACCAGCCCAGTTTGGGCAAATTCATGGTGGAGGGAGCCTCTAACCAGCCCAGTTTGGACCAATTAATGGTGGAGGGAGCCGCTAAACAGCCCAGTTTGGACCAATTCATGGTGGAGGGAGCCTCTAAAAACCCCAGTTTGGACCAATTCATGGTGGAGGGAGCCTCTAACCAGCCCAGTTTGGGCAAATTCATGGTGGAGGGAGCCTCTAACCAGCCCAGTTTGGACCAATTAATGGTGGAGGGAGCCGCTAAACAGCCCAGTTTGGACCAATTCATGGTGGAGGGAGCCTCTAAAAACCCCAGTTTGGACCAATTCATGGTGGAGGGAGCCTCTAAAAAACCCAGTTTGGACCAATTCATGGTGGAGGGAGCCTCTAACCAGCCCAGTTTGGACCAATTAATGGTGGAGGGAGCCTCTAAACAGCCAAGTTTGGACCAATTCATGGTGGAGGGAGCCTCTAAAAACCCCAGTTTGGACCAATTCATGGTGGAGGGAGCCTCTAACCAGCCCAGTTTGGACCAATTAATGGTGGAGGGAGCCTCTAACCAGCCCAGTTTGGACCAATTAATGGTGGAGGGAGCCTCTAACCACCCCAGTTTGGACCAATTCATGGTGGAGGGAGCCTCTAAACAGCCAAGTTTGGACCAATTCATGGTGGAGGGAGCCTCTAAAAACCCCAGTTTGGACCAATTCATGGTGGAGGGAGCCTCTAACCAGCCCAGTTTGGGCAAATTCATGGTGGAGGGAGCCTCTAACCAGCCCAGTTTGGACCAATTAATGGTGGAGGGAGCCGCTAAACAGCCCAGTTTGGGCAAATTCATGGTGGAGGGAGCCTCTAAACAGCCCAGTTTGGACCAATTCATGGTGGAGGGAGCCTCTAAAAAACCCAGTTTGGACCAATTCATGGTGGAGGGAGCCTCTAAACAGCCCAGTTTGGGCAAATTCATGGTGGAGGGAGCCTCTAACCAGCCAAGTTTGGACCAATTAATGGTGGAGGGAGCCTCTAAACAGCCAAGTTTTGGGAAATTCATGGTGGAGGGAGCCTCTAACCAGCCCAGTTTGGACCAATTAATGGTGGAGGGAGCCTCTAAACAGCCCAGTTTGGACCAATTCATGGTGGAGGGAGCCTCTAAACAGCCCAGTTTGGGCAAATTCATGGTGGAGGGAGCCTCTAAAAAACCCAGTTTGGACCAATTCATGGTGGAGGGAGCCTCTAACCAGCCCAGTTTGGGCAAATTCATGGTGGAGGGAGCCTCTAAACAGCCCAGTTTGGGCAAATTCATGGTGGAGGGAGCCTCTAACCAGCCCAGTTTGGACCAATTAATGGTGGAGGGAGCCGCTAAACAGCCCAGTTTGGGCAAATTCATGGTGGAGGGAGCCTCTAAACAGCCCAGTTTGGACCAATTCATGGTGGAGGGAGCCTCTAAAAAACCCAGTTTGGACCAATTCATGGTGGAGGGAGCCTCTAAACAGCCCAGTTTGGGCAAATTCATGGTGGAGGGAGCCTCTAACCAGCAGAGTTGTGGGAAAGCAGGGTGGAGGGAGCCTCTAACCAGCAGAGTTGGTGGAAATCAGGGTGGAGGGAGCCTCTAACCAGCAGAGTTGGGGGAAATCATGTTGGAGGGAGCCTAGTATTAGCAGAATTGTGCAACGCTTATGGTGGATGAGTATGAGGATGCGGAGGAATTGGAGAGGTTGAGTACAGACATGGAGTTTCATGTTGGGGTGCTTTACACAGGTGGGCACAAAAATGAAGGCTCTATCCAGTGGTGGTTCATTTTTATCAAAGTGAGCCGGTCGGCACTCTCAGCTGACAGACGGGTGCGCTTGTCAGTGATGATGCCACCGGCTGCACTGAACACCCTCTCAGATAGGACGCTGGCGGCAGGACAGGACAGCACCTCCAAGGCATATAGGGCAAGTTCAAGCCACAGGTCCAACTTCGACACCCAATACGTGTAGGGCGCAGAGGGGTCGGAGAGGACAGGGCTGTGGTCGGAAAGGTATTCCCGCAACATGCGCCTATACTTCTCACGCCTGGTGACACTAGGACCCTCCGTGGCGGCACTTTGGCGAGGGGGTGCCATCAAGGTGTCCCAGACCTTAGACAGTGTGCCCCTCGTTTGTGTGGACCGGTGAGAACTTGGTTGCCTACTGGAGGAACTGCCCTCCCTGCCGCCAACGTCACATGCTGGAAACATCTCCATCATATTCTGCACCAATTGCCTGTGGCAAGCATTGATGCGATTGGCCCTCCCCTCTACCGGAATAAAAGACGAGATGTTGTTTTTATACCGGGGGTCAAGGATAGCAAAGATCCAGTACTGGTTGTCCTCCATGATTTTGACAATACGCTTGTCGGTTGTAAAGCACCCCAACATGAACTCAGCCATGTCTGCCACAGTGTTAGTTGGCATGACTCCTCTGGCCCCACCGGAAAGTTCAATCTCCATTTCCTCCTCATCCTCCATGTCTACCCATCCGCGCTGCAACAATGGGACGATTCGAAGTTGCCCGGAAGCCTCCTGTATCACCATCACATCATCGGACAACTCTTCTTCCTCCTCCTCCTCCTCCTCCTCCTCCTCCTCCATTAAACGCAGTGAAGCGGACAGATGTGTGGACCTACTCTCCAGCTGTGACGGATCGGATGCTATCCCTAACTCCTCTGTGTGATCTGAGTTATCCCTGATGTCAATCAGGGATTCTCTCAGAACACACAAGAGCGGGATTGTAAGGCTCACCATCGCATCCTCAGAGCTCACCCTCCTTGTGGACTCCTCAAAGACCCGTAGGATGTCACAAAGGTCTCTCATCCATGGCCACTCATGGATGTGAAACTGAGGCAGCTGACTTTGTGGCACCCTAGGGTTTTGTAGCTGGTATTCCATCAAAGGTCTCTGCTGCTCAACCACTCTATTCAACATCTGAAACGTTGAGTTCCAGCGTGTGGGGACGTCGCACAAAAGCCGGTGTTGTGGCACATGCAGGCGTTGCTGGAGAGATTTTAAGCTAGCAGCGGCTACTGTCGACTTGCGAAAGTGGGCGCACATGCGCCGCACTTTCACCAGTAGCTCTGGAACATTGGGGTAGCTCTTTAGGAAACGTTGCACCACTAGGTTGAAGACGTGGGCCAGGCATGGAACATGTTGGAGTCCGGCAAGCTCCAGAGCTGCTACCAGGTTCCGGCCGTTATCACAAACGACCATGCCTGGGCCCAGGTGCAGCGGCTCAAACCATATTGCCGTCTCATCGAGGAGGGCATCCCTCACCTCGGAGGCAGTGTGCTGTCTGTCCCCCAAGCTGATCAGCTTCAGCACAGCCTGCTGACGTCTACCAACGCCAGTGCTGCAACGTTTCCAACTCGTAGCTGGGGTCAATCTAACAGCGGAGGAGGAGGCGGTGGCGGAGGAGGAGGCGGTGGCGGAGGAGGAGGCGGTAGAGGAGGAGGAGGAGGGGGGTGTTCTTCTCGTGTCCCTGCCAGGAATGTTAGGCGGGGAGACGAGGTACACCGGGCCAGTTTGGGAAGCAGTCCCAGCCTCAACTACATTCACCCAGTGTGCCGTCAGTGAAATGTAGCGTCCCTGTCCGCATGCACTTGTCCACGCGTCGGTGGTCAAGTGGACCTTTGTGCAAAGCGCGGAACTAAGGGCCCGCCTGATGTTGAGTGACACGTGCTGGTGCAAGGCGGGGACGGCACACCGGGAGAAGTAGTGACGGCTAGGGACGGCATAGCGAGGTGCCGCAGTTGCCATAAGGTCCAGGAAGGCGGGAGTTTCAACAAGCCGGAACGCCAACATCTCCTGGGCCAGCAGTTTAGCGATGTTGGCGTTCAAGGCTTGCGCGTGTGGGTGGTTAGCAGTGTATTTCTGCCGCCGCTCCAATGTCTGAGAGATGGTGGGTTGTTGTAAAGAAACGCCTGATGGTGCCTTTGATGGTGCAGGAGAAGGAGATAAGACAGGACCAGGGGAGGATGAGGTAGAAGTCAACAAAGTGGCGGAGGCAGATGAAGTGGTGTCCTGGCTCGTCCTCTGGAGTGCATCGCCAGCACAGTCAGCAGTGGCAGTGGCAGAGGCAGAGGCAGTGGCAGAGGCAGTGGCAGTGGCGTGAACGGCAGGCGGCCTTTGTCCTGCCGTTGCTGCCTGCCACTGATTCCAGTGCTTGGATTCCAAATGACGGCGCATTGAAGTGGTGGACAGGTTGCTCTTCTCAGAGCCCCTAATCAATTTCGAGAGGCAAATTGTGCAGACAACACTATATCTGTCCTCGGCGCATTCCTTGAAAAAACTCCACACCTTCGAGAAACGTGCCCTCGAGGTGGGAGTTTTTCGGGGCTGGGTACGAACTGGAACATCTTGGGAGATTCCGGGTGTGGCCTGGCTTCGCCTAAGCTGCTGACCTCTGCCTCTGCCTCTAGCTACCCTTTTTGGTGCTGCACCTGCCTCAACATCCACACTACTTTCCCCGCTTGACATCCCCCCTGTCCAGGTCGGGTCAGTGTCCTCATCATCCACCACTTCCTCTTCCAACTCCTGTCTCATCTCCTCCTCCCGCACAATGCGCCGGTCAACTGGATGCCCTGACGGCAACTGCGTCACATCATCGTCGATGAGGGTGGGTTGCTGGTCATCCACCACCAAATCGAACGGAGATGGAGGAGACTCTAGTGTTTGAGCATCTGGACACAGATGCTCCTCTGTTAGGTTCGTGGAATCGTGACGTGGAGAGGCAGGTTGAGGGACAATGAAAGGAGCGGAGAACAGCTCTGGGGAGCAGGGACAGTTTGGGTTATTGTTCTGTAAAGCTTCGGAATTTTGGGAGGAAGGAAGACAAGACTGTTGGGTAATAGGAGGAGAGGAGGCAGAGTCTGACTGGCTGCTGGACAATGTGCTGTAAGCGTTCTCTGACAGCCATTGCAAGACCTGTTCCTGGTTCTCGGGCCTACTAAGGTTTGTACCCTGCAGTTTAGTTAATGTGGCAAGCAACCCTGGCACTGTGGAGTGGCGCAATGCTTGCTGCCCCACAGGAGTAGGCACGGGACGCCCTGTGGCTTCACTGCTACCTTGCTCCCCAGAACCATTCCCCCGACCTCGCCCACGGCCTCGTCCACGTCCCTTTCCGGGAGCCTTGCGCATTTTGAATTCCTAGTTAGAAATTGGCACTGTATACCAGTAGTAAAAATTGTGGGTGCACGTAACCCCAATATATTCTTTGAATTCCCAGTCAGACACTGGCACTATATGGCAGTAGCAAGAAATGAGGGTATTTGTATTCCCAATATATTCTTTGAATTCCCAGTCAGACAATGGCACTGTATACCAGTAGTAAAAATTGTGGGTGCACGTAACCCCAATATATTCTTTGAATTCCCAGTCAGACACTGGCACTATATGGCAGTAGCAAGAAATGAGGGTATTTGTATTCCCAATATATTCTTTGAATTCCCAGTCAGACAATGGCACTGTATACCAGTAGTAAAAATTGTGGGTGTATATAGCCCCAATTCTATTGCTAGGGGACTTGCAGGGTATTTCTGGGGTGAAGGTGGGGGGGCACACCGTTGGAACGGGTATCGGGGTATATATCGGGTATACGGGAATACACTGACAGTGTATTCCATTCAGGATCCTGGGAAAGCTGGGTTGCGGCGATTGAGCCCGTCAGTGCCACGTTACACTGACAAGCTTCTCCCTGGAATTTAGCTCTTACAAGAGCTGTTGGTTGTTTTCTCCTTCCTATCCTAGCCTGTCCCTGCCTACCCAGAATCTAAGCCCTAGCTAGCTGGACGGAAACCTCCGTCCTCGGTGAATTGCAAGCTCAGAATGACGCGAACCTGGGCGGCGCTGTTCTTTTAAATTAGAGGTCACATGTTTTCGGCAGCCAATGGGTTTTGCCTACTTTTCTCAACGTCACCGGTGTCGTAGTTCCTGTCCCACCTACCCTGCGCTGTTATTGGAGCAAAAAAGGCGCCAGGGAAGGTGGGAGGGGAATCGAGTAATGGCGCACTTTACCACGCGGTGTTCGATTCGATTCGAACATGCCGAACAGCCTAATATCCGATCGAACATGAGTTCGATAGAACACTGTTCGCTCATCTCTACTCATATCATCTCATATTGCAGTTAAAACTAAATAATAAAGAGACTGTGTTCCTTTCAATCCCTCCTTCTTTTTTCAGTTCTGACTGTCAACCAGTCAACTTACTGCAACAGGAACTGTCCCCTCTCTTCTGTCTATATTAGGATATAAAAATTGTTAAGACCCGCCCCATTTTTATGTCTAAAAATGGAACATATTATGGAACACATCTGCCCTGTGATCTCTGCAGGATATCTATAAGATATTGTGCAGTTAATATGCAGTTAAAATAACACTGTGAACAAGATAATGTCATGTTCATTTTATAATTCATTTCAAAGCTTAGTGTTCCTTCAAGAGAAGTAAATTCTTTCCTAAGGTCAAACTCAGACTGCTGTAATGTCAAATGTAGGGCCAAATAACGTAGTCCAGATTAAAGCCACAATTCCAGCCTTGACGGTGAGCCTAATGAGTCAAAGCAACAGCACCACAGATCTGTCAGAGCACGATTCACAGTGATAATATGTACCAGCATTACAGCTAACTGAAGCCCATGAATCAGTGACCAAATCCAGTAATCCATTCTTTATTACAGTTAAGTCATGCTGCCATATTAGATACAGATGCATTATTTTGCAGGGACTCCTGAAATGTAAATGAATGCAGGAACTGGTCAGAAATTCAAATGCAAAGCTGAGAAGTATGACATAAAATTCAGGCAGGTCACACTAGCATGACCTACCTGTGATCAGAGATTGCTGCTTCTGCAAGTTGTCAAACAAACCTCAAATACTATGTCTAAAGAAGTGTTTACACAGTCTCCAAGTTGTTTTTTACAACCTCCAACAAGACCAGGTCTTTAAATAATTTAATAGGTGCTGCTCCACTGATTTGGACACAGTTGGAATTTTTTCTCTAGCCCCTACCATTCCTGAGCAATCAGCACTGTTATCTTTGGTGTCTGATGTGCTATCTAATCTCTGTACTGTCAGGAGGGCTGTGTCAGGCAGGAGCAGACAAGGGGTGTGATTTGGAGCTCTGACACTGGCTCCCTCTGATTTTAGCTGTAAATCATGCTGCCCTTCTCACATTACAGGCACCAAAATTAATTGCCTTGTTCCTCAGTAATGGTGGAAGCCAGTGAGAAAATTTCAACCACAATGGAATCAGTGGAGCATCACCTGGTGCTAAGAAGGATGTAGGGAAATGTCCCCTTTAATAGGTGCAGTACTACTCATGATAATGTTTTTTTTTTTCCTTTATTAAATGTAGATTGTAAGCCCCATATGGAGATCACAATGTACATTTTTTTTTCTATCAGTATGTCTTTGTAGAATGGGAGGAAATCCATGCAAACATGGGAACTTCGGGAAGAACATACAAACTCCTTGCAGATGTTGTTCCTGGCAGGATTCAAACCCAGGACTACAGCACTGCAAGGTTGCAGGGCTAGCCACTGAGCCACTGTGTTTCCCCCTGCTTATGATAATGTTGTGGCTATTTTGAGAGAATGTAATTTATTTGAGTATATGATACTTGACTTAGAAGCAATAAGGAAAATAGGCTAAGGTATTTTTTCAAAGCTACTTACATAGCAAGAAATTAAAATTTTCTTCTCTAAATTGGATGAACTTGAAGCATGTTGTATGTGTTTACAACATAGGGGTTAAAGTTCCTTTGACTAAATAACTTTCCATTATTATTTCAGTGCCTATATCTTTATTCACTGTTGAGTTAAAATGCAAAGAAGGAAAGTTTGTCTAGGAATACATAATATAGTCCTTACCTGAAAGTTTTTACAAATTTGTTCATGTGAATAAGTTCTATACATCACTAGAATGAGGTATTAAAAAGACAAATTGCTAGTTTCTATTAATATTCTCTTGTGCATTATGGGTGGATACCCTATTAGTCGTCTGATACAGAAGTAGGACGGTATAATGTAAAACTGCAGGGTGCTGGATTTCTGGTGTTGAGATATAAGAGTCTGTCATCTCTAAATCGCATTATGCTAATGATTTACAAGATGGAAGGGCTACCTGTATTGCTGATGTTAGCCACAAGGAATACATCATGGAGATACTTATGCAGCTTTCAGTATCCTTGAACTTTTTTATTTAATTTAAGCAATGAACCATTCTATCAAAGTGTAAAAATAAAACTAAAGTTGCAGAGGTGTTTTTAGAACTGAAAACTAGTTTGTTAACAAAAGCGACAACAATGTGATAGATGGTGAAAATATATTTGCAGTAAATCTTCCATTTTACAGGATAACATGCTATTTTTATATTAAATGCAATTTTGGCAGTTCCGAGTTATTCATAGTTTGAAATAATATTAATAACTATGGGGGAAAAAAGCTTAATCCCTCTTGTTGTTCACAAAATATTCATGTGTCCATAACGTGAAACCAATTCAATACAACATTGCAAAATGCCTATGACATGTTTCAATTCAAAACACAACCACTGGAAGGCTGCATATGGCATATTATTGTGGACACAATATTTTGAAATCATGTTCTCTTTAAAAGCTGGTTTTCTCATTGCACATATCTGGACATGTCCAGACAAGAAATTAGATAATGAATATACTGTACACCTTTAGAATAAAGATTCATCCCTGAGCAACTTCTTGATTTAAATAGGTAGCACATTCTTTATTATTTTAATATCATTTTAAAGGAGTTGTCCAGGATAAACTAAGAATTAACCCCTAAACTAATCCTCCTCCCCACCTAAATTCTAATTTACTTCAATCTAAAAAAAATCTATAATTACCCATGTCCCTGGAATGGACATGTGACCGACCCAGGGACACTTTCTGATAATCTGGCGAGGTTCCGTTTCACCACTTCCAAAATGGAACATCACTATTACTCTTCCCTCCCCTATCCTCATCAATATTTACTAAGATGTCCTGTGTCCAGGAAGGGCTCCTGCCCTCTTCTTGTCTTTTAGTAGTGGGCGGAATAGGTTGGCTAAGGAGATGGAAAGGGAGGTTTGGGGGTAGTGGGAGGGGCTAGTAATGAGTGGAATAGTTAGGCTAGTGAGACAGGGAGGGGGAGTGCAACAGAGTGAGAGATAAGGGGCCTGAGTAAGAGGGAACTAGTGTAGAAGCTACACAGAAAGCTGTACAGCAGGAAGCTAACATCACATAAACAAATGCAGAGGATGCCAGCAGCTGCCAGAGACACCCAGAAATCACTCCAAATACATCAAACTGTTTATAGGTGTACTTATTAACCCATTACTAGCAGACCATTCTAAAAAAAAATAAAAAAAAAATAAAAAGATTTTCTGCCTGGAAAACCCCTATAAGAGCAAGGGCATAGCTAAAGACTCATAGGTCTTGATTAGAGATGAGCGAGTAGTACTTGATCGAGTAGGTATTCGATCAAATACTACGGTATTCGAAATATTCGTACTCGATCAAGTACCACTCGTTGTTCGAATGTAAAAGTTCGATGCAGAACCAGCATTGATTGGCCGAATGCTATACAGTCGGCCAATCAACGCTGGTTCTTCTCCTACCTTTAGAAGTCTTCTCCGTGCAGCTTCCCCGCGGCATCTTCTGGCTCTTCCGGCTCTTCATTCACTCTGCCAGGCATCGGGCCTGGGCAGAGCCGACTGCGCATGTCCACTTGTAGTGCGGGCATGCGCAGTCAGCTCTGGCCAGACCCAATGCCTGGCAGAGTGAATGAAGAGCCAGAAGAGCCAGAAGACGCCGTGCGGACGCTGCAGGGAGAAGACTGCACGGAGGATCCATCCCGACCCTCACTCGTGGACTTGGTAAGTATAATTTGATCGAATGTTGCCTACCATAGACTATAATAGGGTTCGATATTCGATTCGAGTAGTCGAATATTGAGGGGCTATTCGAAACGAATACCGAACCTCGGACATTTTACTGTTCGCTCATCTCTAGTCTTGATGTCATAGTTCAGCTCTGGGTAATCACACCAGCCAATCACCTTTCATCCATACATTTCAGCAGCGATGCTACTTTAGTTTTATTGTAGGCCTTTTGATGTTGCTTAGCTCAGCAATGATTTTTTTCTTCTTAAAATGTTACCCTATTCTTATTTTTTTCTATTATGTCAGGGGATGTTTGATGAACAGTTCTGTAATATACTTGAGGTACCTATTTAACTGCATTTTGATAGAAAACATCCTTTTCTGCATGTACGCATTGTTGATGAAAGTTTGCTCTGTACACCTGTAGTCAATGCATTTTGTAGTAATGTAGCATTTGCCAAAGAGGGATGCTACCACCTAGGTACAGGCATTACATGAAAGCTGAAATTCTCAGCTTTCATAGACCAAGATTGCAGTGCCAGATATAATAGACCTGGCGATATCACTAATGACAATTACAGTCAGTATTGTGATTCTTATATGCAGCATGAACAGATCTCAGTCTGCATGTGATACTGGAACTATTTTTAGGTGGTATAACACTGAAGATATGGCCTTTTAAAGTGACCATCTCCTCTTTGGCAAATGCTATAGCTCTACATATTGTTTCCGTAATATCTCTAATACATTTTATTTGTCGAGACAAATGATAAGTTTCTTTTGGTGGTCCTTTATGTAGTCAGTTTTATACCCATAAATAGCAGTGATTGATAAAATAGCAATTTATTTTACTTTCATTACATTGTATTATGTAGTACATCCCCTCTTTTCATTGGTAGATGTGCTACTAACCAACAAACATTTTACTATCCGAATGAATGATGTGATGAACCGACAAGTGATAGCTGAGGCAAAGAATGAACATTTGTTCACTGGATCATTGGTCAGTGTAAAAGGGTCTTTAAACTTACAACATTTTGGACTGCATATTGAGAGAAAATTTCTCAGAAACACGTATCAAGCTACAATTCTAAAAATATATCCAGAATTTCCAAAAAATGCTATATTTTTTAAGTACCTTGAATTTAAGTTGAAAGTGTTCACCACAAATTACAAGCAGATCTTAAGTGCTTTTAGGTGATATAAAATATGACATTTGTGTCACTATTCATAAACTTACAAACTCAATTGTACTCAGGAACACATGTAGGCTTGTAATACACAGGCTAATGTATTGACATATAGACATATTTCTGTACATAATAGTTCTAAATCACCTAGAGGGATTAAAGGGATTCAATCATTAAAATGCAATTTTTTCTCCCTAACACGTAGGAATATCCTTAAATAAGACTATTCTTCTCCTACCTTTAGGTGTTTTCTCCACACCAACGTTCGGTAGAAATCCGGGTTTTCTTCTGTTTGCAAATGAGTTCTCTCGCAGCACTGGGGGCGGTCCCCAGCACTCAAACAACTTTGGAGTCGTCCCCAATGCTGCGAGAGAAATCTCCAGCGCCGCCACTATCTTTGCCTGGAACGGCATCTCCCTGTGTCTCCTTCTGGCGCTGGCTTAAAACTTCTAGGCATGCACAGTCTGCTGTCAGGCCTTGGGCAGAGCCAACTGCGCATGCCCGCGGCAAATTTCCTGTGACTGCTTACACAGTAAACTGATGTAAGCGGCCATTTTCTTGTGGCTGCTTACACAGTAAGCTGCGGTAATTGGCCACAAGAAAATGGCCACGGGCATGCACAATGAGATCTGCCCGAAGCCCAGTGACAGTGCCGACTGCACATGCCTAGAAGTTTGAAGCAAGGGCCAGAAGGAGATGCAGGGAGAGGCTGTTCCAGGCGAAGATAGAGGAGAGTTCTCTAGCAGCATTGAGGACGCCCCCAGTGCTGTTTGAGCACTGGGGGCCGCCCCCATTGCTGCGAGAGAACTCATTTGCATACAGAAGACAACCTACCTTTCTTACAGCTATTCCTACGTGTTAGGGAGAAATAATTGCATTTTAATGATTGAATCCCTTTAAGCAATAAAAGTAATATAAATTACTACAATATTCAGTTATTTAGAAGCACCATCTCGTACATCTCTTGGAAATATCCATGCAAAGTACTAAACCTGGAAGACTCTCAGTGTATCCTTATTCAGTTTGCTTTCATGCAAGCAGCAAAATATCAAGGGAGAATTTACCAGATAAAAGGATTATGGAAGAAGGTTTAGTTATATAATTTACCTAACGATGTGTTTCTCCAGGAATTAACTTTACCTGTAAATAGAAACTGCTTATCGTTATGGCTCATTGGCATATTATTTGCATCTCATTTCTCATAATGACCTTAATTTGTTATGCTTTGCTTTTCAAGGTAATATTAACCTATTTAATTTTCACATTATGGTCCAAGATTTATCCAGCTATGATACAAAGAACAATTATTCAAATCGAGAAAAATGATCTGAGATAAATCTTATGAGCCAGCCTGAATTTCATGTATGTAAGGGTAAGATTACAACTGTGTTTACTCTTTCCATTCTTCTGGTCTCTCATAACAGAAAAATGGGAAGAGTAATATAAAACAAATCCATGTATTGATGAGCAACAATTGGGCCTTCCTTATGGCATTAGTCATTTTTCACGGTGGAAGAGTCCTACATGGTCTGCGGTTTCGGATGAACTCACATGCAGAAGTGTAAGCATAGACTAACTTATAAATCATATAATAATAGTAGTAGTAATAATTTAATAACATTAACACTAATGTTATTCCTGTTATTCTTCATTCTCACCATTAATGCTTATATCATTATCATTATTACTATCATCATTTCATTGTTGTCGTAATGCATTTTAATCTTTAAGTAGAGGCTGCGATTTAATAGCTGAGATGGAACATTTCAGGATTCTGACTGCTGCATTCTCATCCTGTTTGTCTCCACAGCTTTTCTACTCCCCATAAAATAGGGTTAATCACAACATATTGCTGGACAGGACAAGCCCCAAAAAGCTTATCTCCCACTCAATGCTTATGGGTCACACAACTATGCCATCTTTCCACATATGTAAGATGAGCCAACACTATTAAAATGATTAAATTCTGCCCCTTCAATACTTCATTTGGGACTTCTTGATACTTCCTCTTAGTGGAGCATAGCTGTGCATGTACTGATTGACGTGACGGTATCTCCAGGCGCCATCATCATACTACCTGCAGGAGAACAACATTGATTCATCAGTCTCACCCTTTCCTTTCTCACAAAAACCATCTAAACAGAGGCTGAGGATACAGAACTCTACATAGTACACAAAGGTGAGCAGTAAATTGTCTACACTTGTAGAGGTGTTTTTGAGAACTGATTGTTCTCTTATATTGAAATCACATTGGCCTCTGTGAAAAATATGTTAACAGTAGAGATGAACGAACAGTAAAATGTTCGAGGTTCAATATTCGTTTCGAGAAGCCCCTCAATATTCGACTACTCGAATCGAATATCGAACCCTATTATAGTCTATGTGGGGAAAATGCTCGTTTCAGGGGTAGGCAACTTTGGATCAAACTATACTAACCAAGTCCACGAGGGAGGGTCAGGCTGGATTCTCCAAGCAGTCTTCTCCTTGCAGAGTCCCCGCAGCATCTTCCGACTCTTCATTCACTCTGCCAGGCATCGGGCCTGGGCAGAGACGACTGCGCATGCCCACACTACAAGCGGACATGCGCAGTCGGCTCTCCTCAGGCCCGAAGCCTGGCAGAGTGAATGAAGAGCCGGAAGACGCCGTGGGAAAGCTGCACGGAGAAGACTTCTAAAGGTAGGAGAAGAACCAGCGTTGATTGGCCGACTGTATAGCATTCGGTCAATCAATGCTGGTTCTGCATCGAACTTTTACATTTGAATAGCGAGTGATACTCGATCGAGTACGAGTATTTCGAATACCATAGTATTCGATCAAATACCTACTCGATTGAGTACTACTCGCTCATCTCTAGTTAACAGCACTGCACCAATATGGCTCATTTATTGAGACCTGCCAATGCTTTAATTCGGGAGCTGAGAAACAATGTCCACAATTTGAAAGCTAAAATGCGAGAATTTGCCTCCGTTAACTGACTCTCATTATGACTTAGAAACTGAATTTCCTCTACTGTTATTTAAAGTCTCAGTTTCCTGAAAGATAGGTCTCAACATAACAATATGCAATTTAAAACACTACGTTCAGGTTTTGAAGATAATTGATACTGATGACCTATCAACAGTACAGATCATTGATGACCTATCAACAGTATAGATCATCAGTATGACGGGGGGCGGAGCTTGACCGCCGAGCGCAGTGGTAGCATGTGCCTGTAGCTCCGCTGCATATTAAGCACATAGAGCGTCTCGTAGCTTCATTCCTGGGGAGAAAATGGGCAAAGCTGGCAGAGACAAGGGGGGTGACTTACCTGGCACGCCGAAGATAGCGAAGCAGCAGTCCGACTTGCAGAAATTCCTCCGTAAGAAGAGCCCGCATGCTCGCAGCCGTTCTCCCAAGATGGCGCCGGCGGGCGCGCATGCTGTGGCGCCCGTGTTCGGCTCCGATGTGGACAGTGGAGGAGAAGGAGATAGCGATGAGGGAGCGGCGCCGATGATTTCCAAAGCCTTCCTGAGGAAAGAATTTCACCGAGCTCTACAACAGGCTCTCCAGCCGGTAAGGATGGACTTGGCGGACATTAAATCTGATTTGGCCTCACTAGGCCGCAGAGTGGAGGTGACGGAGGAAGGCTGCTCGAGTCTCACAGCGCATGCGAGGGCATTGGAGATGGTGGTCGCCTCGCAGAAAGATCAAATAGAACGGGCTCTCACCCTCCTGGAAGACCAGGAGAATAGAAGTAGGAGGCGAAACGTGCGGATAAAAGGTATCGCGGAGGAGTGTGCTCAGGAGGACTTAAGGGACAGAGCTATGGCCATCTTTACTGCTCTTTTGGGCCCAGATCGTGCTTCCTCTGTAGTAATAGAAAGAGTGCACAGGGCTCTACGCCCCAAACCAAAATCTGGAGATCCCCCCAGGGATGTATTGTGTGGACTCTTATCCTATGTGGATACTCAGGATATATTGTCAGCTGCGCGGGCTAAACCCGATTTTGTTTTTGAATCTGATAAACTGTCCCTTTATCAAGATCTTGCGCCCTCTACTCTGGCGAAGCGTCGACAACTCAGGCCTCTCTTAGAGGTATTGCGCAAGATGAATATTGCATATTCCTGGCTATACCCCTTCGGACTGTCTATCCAGTTTAAGGGACGTCGCTTGATTGTACAATCTCCTGCTGATCTCACAGTAGTCTGGGAATGTCTAAATATAACTCCGTTAGATATACCATCCTGGTTACCTACGCCTGATTTATCAAAGCTTCCGGAGCTGCCCCCTCCCGATACATGGCCGCCTGCTTCTTGACTTAAGTCACCGAAATCTAGAAGGGCGCTGCACAAGTCCTTATCCTCGGTGTGAGCGAATTGTCTAGGCAGATATGTTGGACTGGCTGTAGTCTAGAGACTTACATCTATCCTTATCCTGCTTACAATGCCTGTGCACTGTTTAGAGGGATTCGTCATCGGGACCCGATTTTTGTATTGAGATACAACCTTGTTTAAGACATGAATAACCTCATTTACGTCTGTAATCCGGTGAAGAGATCGCTGTTTTTGTTGTTTTCATGTCCTATGCTGATATTAATGTCTGTTATTATTACATGTTATCACACGTTGGCCTAGACTCTTGCCCAGTTTACTTTTTCTCCCGAGTTCAGGGAGCTTAGTTATAATACAGGTGGTGGCTATCCATTTGACGCTGGTAGTCTATCGGATACTTCGGTTCCGGGTTTGAGTTGAGATTGAGTTACTTATGTATCCCAGCTTACTTAAGAGATAGATGCTATCTATAGATTACTTAGCTCTGGACTCCTTTCTAGTTTTTTTTTTTTTTTCTCCTTTCTCTCTCAATCTTTAAGCTTTGATGCTGGGTATCCCGGCTCTTGTTATCTGTTACATTAGCTATTTAACTATTCTATTGTGTCCTTGTATCCTGCAGGTTTGATTATTAATCTCTTTTTTATGGCTTTCACTGAGACGTTGTGTGTGCTTGCCGCACCAAGTTCTTTCTCCCCATAGTCACTCGTCTCTGGGTAGTTTGCGTCCAGAGATCTAGTTGGCTATACTTCCTTTAGGTAGGGAGTGTTTGTTCATTAGCAGCGCCCGTACAGGCCGGGGCGCTTCTTTGAAGACCAGCTGGTCATCTTTATTAATAGCTTGTTTTATTTGATTGTTCTGTGTCCTACCCCATTGTGATACCCCTTTGTCTTTGTGTGTTTGTTTTTGCCCCTTTGATCCTTTGTCCTCTGTTGTACTTCTATTGTTCCCCCTTGTTCATTCTCCTACTTCTTATATCTCTCTTCTAGACTACTTCCCCTACTTCTACCTCTACTTCTTCTTCTTCTTCTTTTACTTCTCCTCCCTCTTTTTCCTCTTTCTCCTCTCTTCTCTTTTGCAGAGTTTTTGGACAGGCCCTCCACCCACGAGTTCCGCTCCGATGGCGGGGACGACGGTGACCTCCTATAATGTCCATGGCTGGAACGCTCCTGAGAAGAGACACAGTGTTCTTCTCCTGCTACAAAAGTTGAATACGAAGGTAGTGTTTTTGCAGGAGACACATTTTAAAGCTGGTAGAATTCCCAAGTTGCCTACAAATTATTTTTCTAAATGGTACCATAACCCGAGTAGTTCTGGAGCTTCTAGGGGGGTGACTGTCGCTTTTCATCATTCCATTCCCTTTGCATGCGAACAAGTTTATTCAGATCTCAATGGGAGAGCGCTATTTGTAAAGGGGAAAATTGCCATGGATGCGTACACGTTTGTAAACATGTATGTTCCGACCTCAGGTCAGATATCTTGGCTAGTGGAGACTTTTGAAAGATTACGATTGTTTGCGGAAGGAACCATTGTTTTTGGTACTGATTTAAATATAGCTTTGAATCCACTGTTAGACTCTTCCAGTGGAAAATCACAATTGTCGCAAAGAGCCCTTAGGAAACTGCACCTACTTCTCCAAGAACTAGACTTAGTTGACATATGGATACTTTTACATCCATCAGTCAAGGATTATTCCTTTTATTCGAATCCCAGGTCCTCCTACCAGAGGCTTGATTATGTATTTGTTTCTAAGAAGCTAGTCCCTTACTGTAAGAAGGCACAGATTGGCCCGATTTCCCTATCAGACCATGCTCCAGTGTCTTGTGCCATACGATTTCTTCCCCTTCCTCGTGCAGACTTCTCTTGGAAGTTAAATGAGAGACTTCTTGATTCAGCTGAAGTGCGTGACCTGATATCCAAGCACCTGTCGGAATTTTTTAATATAAACCTCACTGGAGATATCAGTCCCACGGTAGTGTGGGAAACCCACAAACACTATATAAGAGGTATCCTGATCGCACAGGGAGCAAAACAGAAAAAGCTGCAGCAGCAGAAGATTGATTCCCTGCTCCGTCAGATCTCTGAGTTAGAGAAATTACACAAGCGCACCCAAACTCTGTTACAACTTCAGAAGTTGACAGATTTTAGGACGGAGTTAAAAGATATTTTGGCAGCAAAGGCGGCTAAGCATTTTTTGAACTACAAACAGAAATTGTACTCACATGGTAATAAGGGGGGCCGTATGATGACCTCCCTGATTAAAAAGGCTCAGGCAAGGACGTACATACCCTCCATTCGTACTTCTGCTGGTTTAGTTCTGTCTAACACCTCCTCTATAGCTGAGACGTTTAGAGAATTTTATACATCCTTGTATAATCTAAATCCTACTGATACAGTTGAGGCTGCGGAGTTGAGGAAGGTGGCTATCACTAAGTTTCTATCTTCCCTGTCTTTACCCACTATAACCAAAGATCAGGCTGAGCAGCTGCTGGATCCGATTTCGGAGGCAGAACTTAGGTCTATTATCTCCTCCTTCCCTGCCCATAAGAGCCCGGGCCCTGATGGGTACTCTTTGATATATTACAAAACTTTTCAGGATATTCTGGTGTCGCCTCTGACTAAGTCGCTTAATTCAGCCCTTTCAGGAGCTTCGCTCCCTAAACAGGCCTTGGAGGCACATGTCACGCTGATTGCTAAGGAGGGGAGGGACCCCCAGTTATGTGGGAATTATCGTCCAATTTCCTTATTGAACTTGGATTTGAAGATTTGGGCCAAGTTGTTGGCCTCTCGCCTCAAACCCTTGCTACCTGAACTGATTAACGAAGAGCAGGTAGGATTTGTTAAATCCAGAGAGGGCAGGCAGAATTCTATCCGTCTCTTGCATATTACTCGCTTATCTCAGACGTTATCTACCCCCATAGTCCTTCTTGGTTTAGACGCCGAGAAGGCATTTGATCGCGTTAGTTGGGAATTCCTAATGGCCACACTCGAGAGATTTGGGATACCCAAGCCATTTATTTCTGCTATTATGACCCTGTACTCTTCTCCCTATGCTCGGCTTAAGGTAAATGGTACCCTTTCTGCCTCTTTTGACATCGCTAATGGCACGAGACAGGGCTGCCCTCTTTCACCGTCCCTCTTTATCTTAACGTTAGAACCCTTCTTGCAAAAGGTTAGAGAACATCCGGGGATCTTGGGGGTCCCTCTCCCTGGTGGGTCCCTCCACTCCTTGGCTTTCGCGGACGATGTCTTGTTTGTACTTTCTGACCCTTCGACGAGCTTACCACATGTAATAGAGGTGATTGAAGAGTATAGCTTTCTGTCTAATTACAAAATTAACCCGGATAAATGTGAACTACTTAACCTCTCCCTACCCCCAGCCGAGAGGAAGACTCTAGCAGAACGATTCCCATTCAAATGGTCAGACTCCTATCTTAAGTATTTAGGAGTTAAGATAACTCGATATCTTAAAGATCTTTATGATCATAATTATGTCCCTATGCTGAAGGAGGTAGATAAGCTTTTAGCGAAATATGATATACCCTGTATCTCCTGGTTTGGTAGGAGAAGTTTGTTGAAGACGTATATAGCTCCTAAGATTTCCTACCTGCTCAGAGTGCTGCCGATAAAGCTGCCGCTCTCTTTCTTCAAACATCTGAGGTCCTCTTTCTCTCGCTTTCTATGGAGGGGTAGGAGGCCTCGATTGGCATATACCGCTCTCAGCAGAAGGAGATTGGAGGGTGGGATTGACGCTCCAGACCTGTTATATACGTATGAGGCAATCCAATTACAGTTTTGGACAGAGACGGCGACTGCGTCGCCCTCTTCTCCGGTGGGAAGATTGCTTAGGAAGGTCTACGGTGACTACTTTCTTGCCGACTTATGGCTCTCGCCAAGCCCGGTGTCGGTAGGGAGGACAATTTCTAAATCTGATATTATTTTTGGCGGGGCACTCACGGTTTGGGAAAAATACCAACCATTGATCGCTCCAACTCCATCTTTATGTTTACCAGCTGCCTTGGTCCCAGATATCCTCCCGAATAAGCCTCGAAAAATTGAAGACTTTTGGAATGCGCTCTTGTATACTCCTTTGATCTCCCTGTGTGATAGTGGTGACTTCCCAGAGCCAGATGAACTACGTTCCCTGGATGCTTTTGGCAAAATTGCCAATAAACTGTCCTTCTTACATTTAAGTCATTATGACAACTGCAGAAAGGCCTTCGAGGCCTCTTTTGACTGGAAGAGGGGATCTACATATTTTGAACAGATTTACCTCCTGGCCAATCCGAAAAAGTACAAGTCTTCTTCCCTGTTGTACAAAGTGATCAGACCGCCTAGGATCATTAAACCCTTCTACCTATCTAGTTGGGAATCTGAACTACAGGTCACACTTGACCCTTCAGAGGTTGCAGTGATTCTCTCTAGGTCCTATGGTATGTCGACATGTGTGCGGATTCAGGAAACGCACTTCAAGCTGCTTTCGAGATGGTACTGTTCCCCTGACTGGCTGGCGACGCATGGTCTGATAGATTCTGGAACCTGTTGGCGATGTGGCTTGGAAAGAGGCACATTACTGCACCTATGGTGGTCATGCACGAAGCTGAGAGATTTTTGGTCTGGGGTGGAAACTAAATTGAACGAGCTTTGCCCAAACTTACCTGATCTTACGCCATCATTACTGATTTTCTTCCTTCCACTACCGAATATCCCCAAGCACACTCAGAGATTAATTTATCATCTCCTCTCTGCAGCTAAAGCCCTGATACCGTTGTATTGGAAGCAAACCTCAGCCCCTTCCTTATCGGAGTGGGTGGCCAAAACAAATCAGATTGCTCGTTTTGAGGAGATGTTGAGTTGGAACAGGAGGAATAGAAGTTCATATCTCAAGGTCTGGCAACCCTGGCTTGAGATTAGATAGGTTCGCTCACTGTGTTGATTTGCTATCTTCTTTGGAGACAAATCCCATGGGGATGTGCTACCCTTCACTCCTGTGTGTTTGGAGGGGAACCTGTGTCGAGAACTCTGCTACGCTTATGTCTTTATTTCTCTTCTTTATATCTGTTCTTACCCTCCCCCCCCTCTTCTGCTTCTTCTTTATTTTTCCTTTCCTCTTTCTCCTTTTCTCCCCCCCCCCTTTTGTGAAAATGAAAAAAAAAAAGGAGTTTATTGACTTTATTATACCATTATCTGTGTTGTGCTTTGCTATTTACACTCTCATGTCAATTTTCAAGCGCTGCCGGGCTGTGCCCTGTCTGTTTTTGATTTGTCATTTGATATGGTTTTTGTATACTTTTATGTCAATAAACCTGAATTAAAAAAAAAAAAAGATCATCAGTATGACATCATTTGGACCCCATATTGATCCACTAATGAGATGCTGGAAGCCATATATAAGGTATATGGTCTGAAGCAGGCCTGGCAGCTTTGGTTAGCGTTGATACCAGGAACTGCAGCTCCAATGCTATTCAGTAACAATTTTCTTCAGATTTTGGACAACCTCTTTAAGAGCACACCTGAGATTGTTGACAACTCTGAACTCACACAGTATCTTAAAAAAGCTCATCAAACAGCTATTACCAAATTTCACGGATTGTAGACTTCTGATAGCTCCCTTGAGAGATGTCTTAGCACAGATCATGTTTTATTCTGTAAAGAACAAACTGGAATAGAAGGACCAATAGAAACTGCTAAAAAGAAGGATTAATTACCACCCTCATAAGAGTAAGTGACATTATATACAAATATGTCAGTCACCACCCTACATTTTTGCCTCAAACTAGCCCAATCTTTATTAACCTAAAGATACACCATATTTTATATAAATTGAATTTTCTTGTCCAAGTCCTGGTCACTAAAAAGCAACACCTCCATGTCATCAAAAATTTTGAAGTACAAACATTAATGAAATAAAGGAATTAATAGTCAAATTCTTCCATTTCTTCACAAAGGAAATCAACATGGCACATGTAGGACAAGTGGCAAGTCACAACTTGCCAGTCTAAGTTCCTATTTGATACATTGGTTACTACTAGAGATGAGCGAACACTAAAATGTCCGAGGTTCGAAATCCGATTCGAACAGCCACACACTGTTTGACTATTCGATCGGATTTCGAACCCCATTATAGTCTATGGGGGGAAATGCTCCTTTCAGGGGTAGGCAAAATTTAATAAAATTATACTTACCAAGTACACGAGTGACGGTCGGGCTGGATCCTCCGTGCAGTCTTCTCCCGGCACAGCGTCCCCCCGTCTTCTTCCGGCTGAAATTCACTCTGCCTAGGCATCGGGGCATGCGTAGTCGGCTCTGCCCGGCCCGCCACCTGAGCAGAGCCGACTGCGCATGAGAGGGCATGTTCGCGCATGCGCAGTTGGCTCTGCCTAGGCCGGATGCCTAGGCAGAGTGAATTCCAGCCAGAAGACGCCGCGGGGACACTGCACGGAGAAGACTTCTAAAGGTAAGAGAAGAACCAGCGTTGAGTGGCAGAATGTATAGCATTCTGCCACTCAACGCTGGTTATGCATCGAACCTTAAACTTCGAACAGCTCATAGTGTTCGATCGAGTACGAATATTTCGAATACCGTAGTATTCGATCGAACACCTACTCGATCGAACACTACTCGCTCATCTCTAGTTACTACTTAAAGCTACTTAAAGTTTCTGTTCAGTCAATAACAATTTAAGTGTTCCTTTCCCCATTTCTTTGGCAGCAAATATGCTGATCTTCTTAACTCCAAAACCGACCTAGAGTCTAACCCAGTTACAAATATGTAATAACCAAAAAATCTCAACAGTCTTAGTTTTCTATAAAAAATACTTTTTTATTTTTTTGCATGAATAAAATTTATAATTTATAGCTACAGATACACCCCAGAGTGATCAGATGTATGAATAAACATGACACATTTTTTCTTTCTCTCCTTCCATCTACATTATATCCACTTCGCCTAAATGGCATTAGAGTTATATACTAGAGATGAGCGAACACTAAAATGTTCGAGGTTCGAAATTCGATTCGAACAGCCGCTCAATGTTCGTGTGTTCGAACGGGTTTCGAACCCCATTATAGTCTATGGGGAACAGATACTCGTTAAGGGGGAAACCCAAATCCGTGTCTGGAGGGTCACCAAGTCCACTATGACACCCCAGGAAATGATGCCAACACCTCTGGAATGACACTGGGACAGCAGGGGAAGCATGTCTGGGGGCATCTAACACACCAAAGACCCTCTATTACCCCAACATCACAGCCTAACAACTACACACTTTACACACTCAATACCACCTCTCTGACAGTAGGAAAACACCTTGAAACATGTGTATTTGGCACTTGCAGTGAGGAGAGCTTGTCACCAGCAGTGAATTTGGCCCTTGTAGTAAGTTGAGGTTGGCACCAACATTTGTTTTGAAAATCAGGGTGGATTGAGCCTCTAACCAGCAGAGTTTGGGCAAATTCATGGTGGAGGGAGCCTCTAAAAACCCCAGTTTGGACCAATTCATGGTGGAGGGAGACTCTAAAAACCCCAGTTTGGACCAATTCATGGTGGAGGGAGCCTCTAAAAACCCCAGTTTGGACCAATTCATGGTGGAGGGAGCCTCTAACCAGCCCAGTTTGGGCAAATTCATGGTGGAGGGAGCCTCTAACCAGCCCAGTTTGGACCAATTAATGGTGGAGGGAGCCTCTAACCAGCCCAGTTTGGACCAATTAATGGTGGAGGGAGCCTCTAACCACCCCAGTTTGGACCAATTCATGGTGGAGGGAGCCTCTAACCAGCCCAGTTTGGACCAATTCATGGTGGAGGGAGCCTCTAAAAAACCCAGTTTGGACCAATTCATGGTGGAGGGAGCCTCTAAATAGCCCAGTTTGGGCAAATTCATGGTGGAGGGAGCCTCTAACCACCCCAGTTTGGACCAATTCATGGTGGAGGGAGCCTCTAAACAGCCAAGTTTGGACCAATTCATGGTGAAGGGAGCCTCTAAAAACCCGTTTGGACCAATTCATGGTGGAGGGAGCCTCTAACCAGCCCAGTTTGGGCAAATTCATGGTGGAGGGAGCCTCTAAACAGCCCAGTTTGGGCAAATTCATGGTGGAGGGAGCCTCTAACCAGCCCAGTTTGGACCAATTCATGGTGGAGGGAGCCTCTAACCAGCCCAGTTTGGGCAAATTCATGGTGGAGGGAGCCTCTAAACAGCCCAGTTTGGGCAAATTCATGGTGGAGGGAGCCTCTAACCAGCCCAGTTTGGACCAATTAATGGTGGAGGGAGCCTCTAAACAGCCAAGTTTTGGGAAATTCATGGTGGAGGGAGCCTCTAACCAGCCCAGTTTGGACCAATTAATGGTGGAGGGAGCCTCTAAACAGCCAAGTTTGGACCAATTCATGGTGGAGGGAGCCTCTAAAAACCCCAGTTTGGACCAATTCATGGTGGAGGGAGCCTCTAACCAGCCCAGTTTGGGCAAATTCATGGTGGAGGGAGCCTCTAAACAGCCCAGTTTGGGCAAATTCATGGTGGAGGGAGCCTCTAACCAGCCCAGTTTGGACCAATTAATGGTGGAGGGAGCCTCTAAACAGCCAAGTTTTGGGAAATTCATGGTGGAGGGAGCCTCTAACCAGCCCAGTTTGGACCAATTCATGGTGGAGGGAGCCTCTAACCAGCCCAGTTTGGACCAATTCATGGTGGAGGGAGCCTCTAAACAGCCCAGTTTGGGCAAATTCATGGTGGAGGGAGCCTCTAAAAAACCCAGTTTGGACCAATTCATGGTGGAGGGAGCCTCTAATTAGCCCAGTTTGGACCAATTAATTGTGGAGGGAGCCTCTAACCAGCCCAGTTTGGACCAATTAATGGTGGAGGGAGCCTCTAACCACCCCAGTTTGGGCAAATTCATGGTGGAGGGAGCCTCTAACCAGCCCAGTTTGGACCAATTAATGGTGGAGGGAGCCTCTAAACAGCCAAGTTTTGGGAAATTCATGGTGGAGGGAGCCTCTAACCAGCCCAGTTTGGACCAATTCATGGTGGAGGGAGCCTCTAAACAGCCCAGTTTGGGCAAATTCATGGTGGAGGGAGCCTCTAAAAAACCCAGTTTGGACCAATTCATGGTGGAGGGAGCCTCTAACCAGCCCAGTTTGGACCAATTAATGGTGGAGGGAGCCTCTAAACAGCCAAGTTTTGGGAAATTCATGGTGGAGGGAGCCTCTAACCAGCCCAGTTTGGACCAATTCATGGTGGAGGGAGCCTCTAACCACCCCAGTTTGGACCAATTCATGGTGGAGGGAGCCTCTAAACAGCCAAGTTTGGACCAATTCATGGTGAAGGGAGCCTCTAAAAACCCGTTTGGACCAATTCATGGTGGAGGGAGCCTCTAACCAGCCCAGTTTGGGCAAATTCATGGTGGAGGGAGCCTCTAAACAGCCCAGTTTGGGCAAATTCATGGTGGAGGGAGCCTCTAACCAGCCCAGTTTGGACCAATTCATGGTGGAGGGAGCCTCTAACCAGCCCAGTTTGGACCAATTCATGGTGGAGGGAGCCTCTAAACAGCCCAGTTTGGGCAAATTCATGGTGGAGGGAGCCTCTAAAAAACCCAGTTTGGACCAATTCATGGTGGAGGGAGCCTCTAATTAGCCCAGTTTGGACCAATTAATTGTGGAGGGAGCCTCTAACCAGCCCAGTTTGGACCAATTAATGGTGGAGGGAGCCTCTAACCACCCCAGTTTGGACCAATTAATGGTGGAGGGAGCCTCTAACCACCCCAGTTTGGGCAAATTCATGGTGGAGGGAGCCTCTAACCAGCCCAGTTTGGACCAATTAATGGTGGAGGGAGCCTCTAAACAGCCAAGTTTTGGGAAATTCATGGTGGAGGGAGCCTCTAACCAGCCCAGTTTGGACCAATTCATGGTGGAGGGAGCCTCTAAACAGCCCAGTTTGGGCAAATTCATGGTGGAGGGAGCCTCTAAACAGCCCAGTTTGGGCAAATTCATGGTGGAGGGAGCCTCTAACCAGCCCAGTTTGGACCAATTAATGGTGGAGGGAGCCTCTAAACAGCCAAGTTTTGGGAAATTCATGGTGGAGGGAGCCTCTAACCAGCCCAGTTTGGACCAATTAATGGTGGAGGGAGCCTCTAACCACCCCAGTTTGGACCAATTCATGGTGGAGGGAGCCTCTAAACAGCCCAGTTTGGGCAAATTCATGGTGGAGGGAGCCTCTAAAAAACCCAGTTTGGACCAATTCATGGTGGAGGGAGCCTCTAATTAGCCCAGTTTGGACCAATTAATTGTGGAGGGAGCCTCTAACCAGCCCAGTTTGGACCAATTAATGGTGGAGGGAGCCTCTAACCACCCCAGTTTGGACCAATTAATGGTGGAGGGAGCCTCTAACCTGCCCAGTTTGGACCAATTAATGGTGGAGGGAGCCTCTAACCACCCCAGTTTGGACCAATTCATGGTGGAGGGAGCCTCTAACCAGCCCAGTTTGGACCAATTCATGGTGGAGGGAGCCTCTAATTAGCCCAGTTTGGACCAATTAATGGTGGAGGGAGCCTCTAACCACCCCAGTTTGGGCAAATTCATGGTGGAGGGAGCCTCTAACCAGCCCAGTTTGGACCAATTAATGGTGGAGGGAGCCTCTAAACAGCCAAGTTTTGGGAAATTCATGGTGGAGGGAGCCTCTAACCACCCCAGTTTGGACCAATTAATGGTGGAGGGAGCCTCTAACCTGCCCAGTTTGGACCAATTAATGGTGGAGGGAGCCTCTAACCACCCCAGTTTGGACCAATTCATGGTGGAGGGAGCCTCTAACCAGCCCAGTTTGGACCAATTCATGGTGGAGGGAGCCTCTAATTAGCCCAGTTTGGACCAATTAATGGTGGAGGGAGCCTCTAACCACCCCAGTTTGGGCAAATTCATGGTGGAGGGAGCCTCTAACCAGCCCAGTTTGGACCAATTAATGGTGGAGGGAGCCTCTAAACAGCCAAGTTTTGGGAAATTCATGGTGGAGGGAGCCTCTAACCAGCCCAGTTTGGACCAATTCATGGTGGAGGGAGCCTCTAAAAACCCCAGTTTGGACCAATTCATGGTGGAGGGAGCCTCTAAACAGCCCAGTTTGGGCAAATTCATGGTGGAGGGAGCCTCTAACCAGCAGAGTTGGTGGAAATCAGGGTGGAGGGAGCCTCTAACCAGCAGAGTTGGGGGAAATCAGGGTGGAGGGAGCCTAGTATTAGCAGAATTGTGCAATGCTTATGGTGGATGAGTATGAGGATGCGGAGGAATTGGAGAGGTTGAGTACAGACATGGAGTTTCATGTTGGGGTGCTTTACACAGGTGGGCACAAAAATGACGGCTCTACCCAGTGGTGGTTCATTTTTATCAAAGTGAGCCGGTCGGCACTCTCAGCTGACAGACGGGTGCGCTTGTCAGTGATGATGCCACCGGCTGCACTGAACACCCTCTCAGATAGGACGCTGGCGGCAGGACAGGACAGCACCTCCAAGGCATATAGGGCAAGTTCAAGCCACAGGTCCAACTTCGACACCCAATACGTGTAGGGCGCAGAGGGGTCGGAGAGGACAGGGCTGTGGTCGGAAAGGTATTCCCGCAACATGCGCCTATACTTCTCACGCCTGGTGACACTAGGACCCTCCGTGGCGGCACTTTGGCGAGGGGGTGCCATCAAGGTGTCCCAGACCTTAGACAGTGTGCCCCTCGTTTGTGTGGACCGGTGAGAACTTGGTTGCCTACTGGAGGAACTGCCCTCCCTGCCGCCAACGTCACATGCTGGAAACATCTCCATCATATTCTGCACCAATTGCCTGTGGCAAGCATTGATGCGATTGGCCCTCCCCTCTACCGGAATAAAAGACGAGATGTTGTTTTTATACCGGGGGTCAAGGATAGCAAAGATCCAGTACTGGTTGTCCTCCATGATTTTGACAATACGCTTGTCGGTTGTAAAGCACCCCAACATGAACTCAGCCATGTCTGCCACAGTGTTAGTTGGCATGACTCCTCTGGCCCCACCGGAAAGTTCAATCTCCATTTCCTCCTCATCCTCCATGTCTACCCATCCGCGCTGCAACAATGGGACGATTCGAAGTTGCCCGGAAGCCTCCTGTATCACCATCACATCATCGGACAACTCTTCTTCCTCCTCCTCCTCCTCCTCCTCCTCCATTAAACGCAGTGAAGCGGACAGATGTGTGGACCTACTCTCCAGCTGTGACGGATCGGATGCTATCCCTAACTCCTCTGTGTGATCTGAGTTATCCCTGATGTCAATCAGGGATTCTCTCAGAACACACAAGAGCGGGATTGTAAGGCTCACCATCGCATCCTCAGAGCTCACCCTCCTTGTGGACTCCTCAAAGACCCGTAGGATGTCACAAAGGTCTCTCATCCATGGCCACTCATGGATGTGAAACTGAGGCAGCTGACTTTGTGGCACCCTAGGGTTTTGTAGCTGGTATTCCATCAAAGGTCTCTGCTGCTCAACCACTCTATTCAACATCTGAAACGTTGAGTTCCAGCGTGTGGGGACGTCGCACAAAAGCCGGTGTTGTGGCACATGCAGGCGTTGCTGGAGAGATTTTAAGCTAGCAGCGGCTACTGTCGACTTGCGAAAGTGGGCGCACATGCGCCGCACTTTCACCAGTAGCTCTGGAACATTGGGGTAGCTCTTTAGGAAACGTTGCACCACTAGGTTGAAGACGTGGGCCAGGCATGGAACATGTTGGAGTCCGGCAAGCTCCAGAGCTGCTACCAGGTTCCGGCCGTTATCACAAACGACCATGCCTGGGCCCAGGTGCAGCGGCTCAAACCATATTGCCGTCTCATCGAGGAGGGCATCCCTCACCTCGGAGGCAGTGTGCTGTCTGTCCCCCAAGCTGATCAGCTTCAGCACAGCCTGCTGACGTCTACCAACGCCAGTGCTGCAACGTTTCCAACTCGTAGCTGGGGTCAATCTAACAGCGGAGGAGGAGGCGGTGGCGGAGGAGGAGGCGGTGGCGGAGGAGGAGGCGGTAGAGGAGGAGGAGGAGGGGGGTGTTCTTCTCGTGTCCCTGCCAGGAATGTTAGGCGGGGAGACGAGGTACACCGGGCCAGTTTGGGAAGCAGTCCCAGCCTCAACTACATTCACCCAGTGTGCCGTCAGTGAAATGTAGCGTCCCTGTCCGCATGCACTTGTCCACGCGTCGGTGGTCAAGTGGACCTTTGTGCAAAGCGCGGAACTAAGGGCCCGCCTGATGTTGAGTGACACGTGCTGGTGCAAGGCGGGGACGGCACACCGGGAGAAGTAGTGACGGCTAGGGACGGCATAGCGAGGTGCCGCAGTTGCCATCAGGTCCAGGAAGGCGGGAGTTTCAACAAGCCGGAACGCCAACATCTCCTGGGCCAGCAGTTTAGCGATGTTGGCGTTCAAGGCTTGCGCGTGTGGGTGGTTAGCAGTGTATTTCTGCCGCCGCTCCAATGTCTGAGAGATGGTGGGTTGTTGTAAAGAAACGCCTGATGGTGCCTTTGATGGTGCAGGAGAAGGAGATAAGACAGGACCAGGGGAGGATGAGGTAGAAGTCAACAAAGTGGCGGAGGCAGATGAAGTGGTGTCCTGGCTCGTCCTCTGGAGTGCATCGCCAGCACAGTCAGCAGTGGCAGTGGCAGAGGCAGAGGCAGAGGCAGTGGCAGTGGCGTGAACGGCAGGCGGCCTTTGTCCTGCCGTTGCTGCCTGCCACTGATTCCAGTGCTTGGATTCCAAATGACGGCGCATTGAAGTGGTGGACAGGTTGCTCTTCTCAGAGCCCCTAATCAATTTCGAGAGGCAAATTGTGCAGACAACACTATATCTGTCCTCGGCGCATTCCTTGAAAAAACTCCACACCTTCGAGAAACGTGCCCTCGAGGTGGGAGTTTTTCGGGGCTGGGTACGAACTGGAACATCTTGGGAGATTCCGGGTGTGGCCTGGCTTCGCCTAAGCTGCTGACCTCTGCCTCTGCCTCTAGCTACCCTTTTTGGTGCTGCACCTGCCTCAACATCCACACTACTTTCCCCGCTTGACATCCCCCCTGTCCAGGTCGGGTCAGTGTCCTCATCATCCACCACTTCCTCTTCCAACTCCTGTCTCATCTCCTCCTCCCGCACAATGCGCCGGTCAACTGGATGCCCTGACGGCAACTGCGTCACATCATCGTCGATGAGGGTGGGTTGCTGGTCATCCACCACCAAATCGAACGGAGATGGAGGAGACTCTAGTGTTTGAGCATCTGGACACAGATGCTCCTCTGTTAGGTTCGTGGAATCGTGACGTGGAGAGGCAGGTTGAGGGACAATGAAAGGAGCGGAGAACAGCTCTGGGGAGCAGGGACAGTTTGGGTTATTGTTCTGTAAAGCTTCGGAATTTTGGGAGGAAGGAAGACAAGACTGTTGGGTAATAGGAGGAGAGGAGGCAGAGTCTGACTGGCTGCTGGACAATGTGCTGTAAGCGTTCTCTGACAGCCATTGCAAGACCTGTTCCTGGTTCTCGGGCCTACTAAGGTTTGTACCCTGCAGTTTAGTTAATGTGGCAAGCAACCCTGGCACTGTGGAGTGGCGCAATGCTTGCTGCCCCACAGGAGTAGGCACGGGACGCCCTGTGGCTTCACTGCTACCTTGCTCCCCAGAACCATTCCCCCGACCTCGCCCACGGCCTCGTCCACGTCCCTTTCCGGGAGCCTTGCGCATTTTGAATTCCTAGTTAGAAATTGGCACTGTATACCAGTAGTAAAAATTGTGGGTGCACGTAACCCCAATATATTCTTTGAATTACCAGTCAGAAACTGGCACTATATGGCAGTAGCAAGAAATGAGGGTATTTGTATTCCCAATATACTCTTTGAATTCCCAGTCAGACAATGGCACTGTATACCAGTAGTAAAAATTGTGGGTGCACGTAACCCCAATATATTCTTTGAATTACCAGTCAGAAACTGGCACTATATGGCAGTAGCAAGAAATGAGGGTATTTATAACCCCAATATATTCTTTGAATTCCCAGTCAGACAATGGCACTGTATACCAGTAGTAAAAATTGTGGGTGCACGTAACCCCAATATATTCTTTGAAATCCCAGTCAGAAACTGGCACTATATGGCAGTAGCAAGAAATGAGGGTATTTGTATTCCCAATATACTCTTTGAATTCCCAGTCAGACAATGGCACTGTATACCAGTAGTAAAAATTGTGGGTGCACGTAACCCCAATATATTCTTTGAATTCCCAGTCAGAAACTGGCACTATATGGCAGTAGCAAGAAATGAGGGTATTTGTATTCCCAATATACTCTTTGAATTCCCAGTCAGACAATGGCACTGTATACCAGTAGTAAAAATTGTGGGTGCACGTAACCCCAATATATTCTTTGAATTCCCAGTCAGAAACTGGCACTATATGGCAGTAGCAAGAAATGAGGGTATTTGTATTCCCAATATACTCTTTGAATTCCCAGTCAGACAATGGCACTGTATACCAGTAGTAAAAATTGTGGGTGCACGTAACCCCAATATATTCTTTGAATTCCCAGTCAGAAACTGGCACTATATGGCAGTAGCAAGAAATGAGGGTATTTGTATTCCCAATATACTCTTTGAATTCCCAGTCAGACAATGGCACTGTATACCAGTAGTAAAAATTGTGGGTGCACGTAACCCCAATATATTCTTTGAATTCCCAGTCAGAAACTGGCACTATATGGCAGTAGCAAGAAATGAGGGTATTTGTATTCCCAATATACTCTTTGAATTCCCAGTCAGACAATGGCACTGTATACCAGTAGTAAAAATTGTGGGTGCACGTAACCCCAATATATTCTTTGAATTCCCAGTCAGAAACTGGCACTATATGGCAGTAGCAAGAAATGAGGGTATTTGTATTCCCAATATACTCTTTGAATTCCCAGTCAGACAATGGCACTGTATACCAGTAGTAAAAATTGTGGGTGCACGTAACCCCAATATATTCTTTGAATTACCAGTCAGAAACTGGCACTATATGGCAGTAGCAAGAAATGAGGGTATTTATAACCCCAATATATTCTTTGAATTCCCAGTCAGACAATGGCACTGTATACCAGTAGTAAAAATTGTGGGTGCACGTAACCCCAATAAATTCTTTGAATTCCCAGTCAGAAACTGGCACTATATGGCAGTAGCAAGAAATGAGGGTATTTATAACCCCAATATACTCTTTGAATTCCCAGTCAGACAATGGCACTGTATACCAGTAGTAAAAATTGTGGGTGCACGTAACTCCAATATATTCTTTGAATTCCCAGTCAGAAACTGGCACTATATGGCAGTAGCAAGAAATGAGGGTATTTGTATTCCCAATATACTCTTTGAATTCCCAGTCAGACAATGGCACTGTATACCAGTAGTAAAAATTGTGGGTGCACGTAACCCCAATATATTCTTTGAATTACCAGTCAGAAACTGGCACTATATGGCAGTAGCAAGAAATGAGGGTATTTATAACCCCAATATATTCTTTGAATTCCCAGTCAGACAATGGCACTGTATACCAGTAGTAAAAATTGTGGGTGCACGTAACCCCAATATATTCTTTGAATTCCCAGTCAGAAACTGGCACTATATGGCAGTAGCAAGAAATGAGGGTATTTATAACCCCAATATATTCTTTGAATTCCCAGTCAGACAATGGCACTGTATACCAGTAGTAAAAATTGTGGGTGCACGTAACCCCAATATATTCTTTGAATTCCCAGTCAGAAACTGGCACTATATGGCAGTAGCAAGAAATGAGGGTATTTGTATTCCCAATATACTCTTTGAATTCCCAGTCAGACAATGGCACTGTATACCAGTAGTAAAAATTGTGGGTGCACGTAACCCCAATATATTCTTTGAATTCCCAGTCAGAAACTGGCACTATATGGCAGTAGCAAGAAATGAGGGTATTTATAACCCCAATATATTCTTTGAATTCCCAGTCAGACAATGGCACTGTATACCAGTAGTAAAAATTGTGGGTGCACGTAACCCCAATATATTCTTTGAATTCCCAGTCAGAAACTGGCACTATATGGCAGTAGCAAGAAATGAGGGTATTTGTATTCCCAATATACTCTTTGAATTCCCAGTCAGACAATGGCACTGTATACCAGTAGTAAAAATTGTGGGTGCACGTAACCCCAATATATTCTTTGAATTACCAGTCAGAAACTGGCACTATATGGCAGTAGCAAGAAATGAGGGTATTTATAACCCCAATATATTCTTTGAATTCCCAGTCAGACAATGGCACTGTATACCAGTAGTAAAAATTGTGGGTGCACGTAACCCCAATATATTCTTTGAATTCCCAGTCAGAAACTGGCACTATATGGCAGTAGCAAGAAATGAGGGTATTTGTATTCCCAATATACTCTTTGAATTCCCAGTCAGACAATGGCACTGTATACCAGTAGTAAAAATTGTGGGTGCACGTAACCCCAATATATTCTTTGAATTACCAGTCAGAAACTGGCACTATATGGCAGTAGCAAGAAATGAGGGTATTTGTATTCCCAATATATTCTTTGAATTCCCAGTCAGACAATGGCACTGTATACCAGTAGTAAAAATTGTGGGTGCACGTAACCCCAATATATTCTTTGAATTCCCAGTCAGAAACTGGCACTATATGGCAGTAGCAAGAAATGACGGTATTTGTATTCCCAATATACTCTTTGAATTCCCAGTCAGACAATGGCACTGTATACCAGTAGTAAAAATTGTGGGTGCACGTAACCCCAATATATTCTTTGAATTACCAGTCAGAAACTGGCACTATATGGCAGTAGCAAGAAATGAGGGTATTTGTATTCCCAATATATTCTTTGAATTCCCAGTCAGACAATGGCACTGTATACCAGTAGTAAAAATTGTGGGTGCACGTAACCCCAATATATTCTTTGAATTCCCAGTCAGAAACTGGCACTATATGGCAGTAGCAAGAAATGAGGGTATTTGTATTCCCAATATACTCTTTGAATTCCCAGTCAGACAATGGCACTGTATACCAGTAGTAAAAATTGTGGGTGCACGTAACCCCAATATATTCTTTGAATTACCAGTCAGAAACTGGCACTATATGGCAGTAGCAAGAAATGAGGGTATTTATAACCCCAATATATTCTTTGAATTCCCAGTCAGACAATGGCACTGTATACCAGTAGTAAAAATTGTGGGTGCACGTAACCCCAATATATTCTTTGAATTCCCAGTCAGAAACTGGCACTATATGGCAGTAGCAAGAAATGAGGGTATTTGTATTCCCAATATACTCTTTGAATTCCCAGTCAGACAATGGCACTGTATACCAGTAGTAAAAATTGTGGGTGCACGTAACCCCAATATATTCTTTGAATTACCAGTCAGAAACTGGCACTATATGGCAGTAGCAAGAAATGAGGGTATTTGTATTCCCAATATATTCTTTGAATTCCCAGTCAGACAATGGCACTGTATACCAGTAGTAAAAATTGTGGGTGCACGTAACCCCAATATATTCTTTGAATTACCAGTCAGAAACTGGCACTATATGGCAGTAGCAAGAAATGAGGGTATTTGTATTCCCAATATATTCTTTGAATTCCCAGTCAGACAATGGCACTGTATACCAGTAGTAAAAATTGTGGGTGCACGTAACCCCAATATATTCTTTGAATTCCCAGTCAGACACTGGCACTATATGGCAGTAGCAAGAAATGAGGGTATTTGTATTCCCAATATACTCTTTGAATTCCCAGTCAGACAATGGCACTGTATACCAGTAGTAAAAATTGTGGGTGCACGTAACCCCAATATATTCTTTGAATTCCCAGTCAGACACTGGCACTATATGGCAGTAGCAAGAAATGAGGGTATTTGTATTCCCAATATATTCTTTGAATTCCCAGTCAGACAATGGCACTGTATACCAGTAGTAAAAATTGTGGGTGCACGTAACCCCAATATATTCTTTGAATTACCAGTCAGAAACTGGCACTATATGGCAGTAGCAAGAAATGAGGGTATTTGTATTCCCAATATATTCTTTGAATTCCCAGTCAGACAATGGCACTGTATACCAGTAGTAAAAATTGTGGGTGTATATAGCCCCAATTCTATTGCTAGGGGACTTGCAGGGTATTTCTGGGGTGAAGGTGGGGGGGCACACCGTTGGAACGGGTATCGGGGTATATATCGGGTATACGGGAATACACTGACAGTGTATTCCATTCAGGATCCTGGGAAAGCTGGGTTGCGGCGATTGAGCCCGTCAGTGCCACGTTACACTGACAAGCTTCTCCCTGGAATTTAGCTCTTACAAGAGCTGTTGGTTGTCTTCTCCTTCCTATCCTAGCCTGTCCCTGCCTACCCAGAATCTAAGCCCTAGCTAGCTGGACGGAAACCTCCGTCCTCGGTGAATTGCAAGCTCAGAATGACGCGAAGCTGGGCGTCGCTGTTCTTTTAAATTAGAGGTCACATGTTTTCGGCAGCCAATGGGTTTTGCCTACTTTTTTCAACGTCACCGGTGTCGTAGTTCCTGTCCCACCTACCCAGCGCTGTTATTGGAGCAAAAAAGGCGCCAGGGAAGGTGGGAGGGGAATCGAGTAATGGCGCACTTTACCACGCGGTGTTCGATTCGATTCGAACATGCCGAACAGCCTAATATCCGATCGAACATGAGTTCGATAGAACACTGTTCGCTCATCTCTATTATATACTAGAGATGAGCGAACACTAAAATGTTCGAGGTTCGAAATTCGAATCGAACAGCCGCTCACTGTTCGTGTGTTCGAACGGGTTTCGAACCCCATTATAGTCTATGGGGAACAGATACTCGTTAAGGGGGAAACCCAAATCCGTGTCTGGAGGGTCACCAAGTCCACTATGACACCACAGGAAATGATGCCAACACCTCTGGAATGACACTGGGACAGCAGGGGAAGCATGTCTGGGGGCATCTAACACACCAAAGACCCTCTATTACCCCAACATCACAGCCTAACAACTACACACTTTACACACTCAATACCACCTCTCTGACAGTAGGAAAACACCTTGAAACATGTGTATTTGGCACTTGCAGTGAGGAGAGCTTGTCACCAGCAGTGAATTTGGCCCTTGTAGTAAGTTGAGGTTGGCACCAACATTTGTTTTGAAAATCAGGGTGGATTGAGCCTCTAACCAGCAGAGTTTGGACAAATTCATGGTGGAGGGAGCCTCTAAAAACCCCAGTTTGGACCAATTCATGGTGGACGGAGCCTCTAAAAACCCCAGTTACGACCAATTCATGGTGGAGGGAGCCTCTAAAAACCCCAGTTTGGACCAATTCATGGTGGAGGGAGCCTCTAAAAACCCCAATTTGGACCAATTCATGGTGGAGGGAGCCTCTAAACAGCCCAGTTTGGGCAAATTCATGGTGGAGGGAGCCTCTAAAAACCCCAGTTTGGACCAATTCATGGTGGAGGGAGCCTCTAAAAAACCCAGTTTGAACTAATTCACGGTGTAGGGAGCCTCTAAACAGCCCAGTTTGGGCAAATTCATGGTGGAGGGAGCCTCTAAAAACCCCAGTTTGGACCAATTCATGGTGGAGGGAGCCTCTAAAAACCCCAGTTTGGACCAATTCATGGTGGAGGGAGCCTCTAAAAACCCCAGTTTGGACCAATTCATGGTGGAGGGAGCCTCTAAAAAACCCAGTTTGGACCAATTCATGGTGGAGGGAGCCTCTAAAAACCCCAGTTTGGACCAATTCATGGTGGAGGGAGCCTCTAACCAGCCCAGTTTGGACCAATTCATGGTGGAGGGAGCCTCTAAAAACCCCAGTTTGGACCAATTCATGGTGGAGGGAGCCTCTAAAAACCCCAATTTGGACCAATTCATGGTGGAGGGAGCCTCTAACCAGCCCAGTTTGGACCAATTCATGGTGGAGGGAGCCTCTAACCAGCCCAGTTTGGGCAAATTCATGGTGGAGGGAGCCTCTAAAAACCCCAATTTGGACCAATTCATGGTGGAGGGAGCCTCTAAACAGTCCAGTTTGGGCAAATTCATGGTGGAGGGAGCCTCTAAAAACCCCAGTTTGGACCAATTCATGGTGGAGGGAGCCTCTAAAAAACCCAGTTTGGACCAATTCATGGTGGAGGGAGCCTCTAACCAGCCCAGTTTGGACCAATTCATGGTGGAGGGAGCCTCTAAAAACCCCAGTTTGGACCAATTCATGGTGGAGGGAGCCTCTAAACAGCCCAGTTTGGACCAATTCATGGTGGAGGGAGCCTCTAAAAACCCCAATTTGGACCAATTCATGGTGGAGGGAGCCTCTAACCAGCCCAGTTTGGACCAATTCATGGTGGAGGGAGCCTCTAACCAGCCCAGTTTGGGCAAATTCATGGTGGAGGGAGCCTCTAAAAACCCCAATTTGGACCAATTCATGGTGGAGGGAGCCTCTAAACAGCCCAGTTTGGGCAAATTCATGGTGGAGGGAGCCTCTAAAAACCCCAGTTTGGACCAATTCATGGTGGAGGGAGCCTCTAAAAACCCCAGTTTGGACCAATTCATGGTGGAGGGAGCCTCTAAAAACCCCAGTTTGGACCAATTCATGGTGGAGGGAGCCTCTAAAAACCCCAGTTTGGACCAATTCATGGTGGAGGGAGCCTCTAAAAAACCCAGTTTGGACCAATTCATGGTGGAGGGAGCCTCTAACCAGCCCAGTTTGGACCAATTCATGGTGGAGGGAGCCTCTAAACAGCCCAGTTTGGGCAAATTCATGGTGGAGGGAGCCTCTAACCAGCCCAGTTTGGACCAATTCATGGTGGAGGGAGCCTCTAAAAACCCCAGTTTGGACCAATTCATGGTGGAGGGAGCCTCTAAAAACCCCAGTTTGGACCAATTCATGGTGGAGGGAGCCTCTAAAAACCCCAGTTTGGACCAATTCATGCTGGAGGGAGCCTCTAAACAGCCCAGTTTGGGCAAATTCATGGTGGAGGGAGCCTCTAAAAACCCCAGTTTGGACCAATTCATGGTGGAGGGATCCTCTAAAAACCCCAATTTGGACCAATTCATGGTGGAGGGAGCCTCTAAACAGCCCAGTTTGGGCAAATTCATGGTGGAGGGAGCCTCTAAAAACCCCAGTTTGGACCAATTCATGGTGGAGGGAGCCTCTAAAAACCCCAGTTTGGACCAATTCATGGTGGAGGGAGCCTCTAAAAACCCCAGTTTGGACCAATTCATGGTGGAGGGAGCCTCTAAAAAACCCAGTTTGGACCAATTCATGGTGGAGGGAGCCTCTAACCAGCCCAGTTTGGACCAATTCATGGTGGAGGGAGCCTCTAAAAACCCCAGTTTGGACCAATTCATGGTGGAGGGAGCCTCTAAACAGCCCAGTTTGGACCAATTCATGGTGGAGGGAGCCTCTAAAAACCCCAATTTGGACCAATTCATGGTGGAGGGAGCCTCTAACCAGCCCAGTTTGGACCAATTCATGGTGGAGGGAGCCTCTAACCAGCCCAGTTTGGGCCAATTCATGGTGGAGGGAGCCTCTAAAAACCCCAATTTGGACCAATTCATGGTGGAGGGAGCCTCTAAACAGCCCAGTTTTGGCAAATTCATGGTGGAGGGAGCCTCTAAAAACCCCAGTTTGGACCAATTCATGGTGGAGGGAGCCTCTAACCAGCCCAGTTTGGGCAAATTCATGGTGGAGGGAGCCTCTAACCAGCAGAGTTGTGGGAAAGCAGGGTGGAGGGAGCCTCTAACCAGCAGAGTTGGTGGAAATCAGGGTGGAGGGAGCCTCTAACCAGCAGAGTTGGGGGAAATCATGTTGGAGGGAGCCTAGTATTAGCAGAATTGTGCAACGCTTATGGTGGATGAGTATGAGGATGCGGAGGAATTGGAGAGGTTGAGTACAGACATGGAGTTTCATGTTGGGGTGCTTTACACAGGTGGGCACAAAAATGAAGGCTCTATCCAGTGGTGGTTCATTTTTATCAAAGTGAGCCGGTCGGCACTCTCAGCTGACAGACGGGTGCGCTTGTCAGTGATGATGCCACCGGCTGCACTGAACAACCTCTCAGATAGGACGCTGGCGGCAGGACAGGACAGCACCTCCAAGGCACATAGGGCAAGTTCAAGCCACAGGTCCAACTTCGACACCCAATACGTGTAGGGCGCAGAGGGGTCGGAGAGGACAGGGCTGTGGTCGGAAAGGTATTCCCGCAACATGCGCCTATACTTCTCACGCCTGGTGACACTAGGACCCTCTGTGGCGGCACTTTGGCGAGGGGGTGCCATCAAGGTGTCCCAGACCTTAGACAGTGTGCCCCTCGTTTGTGTGGACCGGTGAGAACTTGGTCGCCTACTGGAGGAACTGTCCTCCCTGCCGCCAACGTCACATGCTGGAAACATCTCCATCATATTCTGCACCAATTGCCTGTGGCAAGCATTGATGCGATTGGCCCTCCCCTCTACCGGAATAAAAGACGAGATGTTGTTTTTATACCGGGGGTCAAGGATAGCAAAGATCCAGTACTGGTTGTCCTCCATGATTTTGACAATACGCTTGTCGGTTGTAAAGCACCCCAACATGAACTCAGCCATGTCTGCCACAGTGTTAGTTGGCATGACTCCTCTGGCCCCACCGGAAAGTTCAATCTCCATTTCCTCCTCATCCTCCATGTCTACCCATCCGCGCTGCAACAATGGGACGATTCGAAGTTGCCCGGAAGCCTCCTGTATCACCATCACATCATCGGACAACTCTTCTTCCTCCTCCTCCTCCTCCATTAAACGCGATGAAGCGGACAGATGTGTGGACCTACTCTCCAGCTGTGACGGATCGGATGCTATCCCTGACTCCTCTGTGTGATCTGAGTTATCCCTGATGTCAATCAGGGATTCTCTCAGAACACACAAGAGCGGGATTGTAAGGCTCACCATCGCATCCTCAGAGCTCACCCTCCTTGTGGACTCCTCAAACACCCGTAGGATGTCACAAAGGTCTCTCATCCATGGCCACTCATGGATGAGAAACTGAGGCAGCTGACTTTGTGGCACCCTAGGGTTTTGTAGCTGGTATTCCATCAAAGGTCTCTGCTGCTCAACCACTCTATTCAACATCTGAAACGTTGAGTTCCAGCGTGTGGGGACGTCGCACAAAAGCCGGTGTTGTGGCACATGCAGGCGTTGCTGGAGAGATTTTAAGCTAGCAGCGGCTACTGTCGACTTGCGAAAGTGGGCGCACATGCGCCGCACTTTCACCAGTAGCTCTGGAACATTGGGGTAGCTCTTTAGGAAACATTGCACCACTAGGTTGAAGACGTGGGCCAGGCATGGAACATGTTGGAGTCCGGCAAGCTCCAGAGCTGCTACCAGGTTCCGGCCGTTATCACAAACGACCATGCCTGGGCCCAGGTGCAGCGGCTCAAACCATATTGCCGTCTCATCGAGGAGGGCATCCCTCACCTCGGAGGCAGTGTGCTGTCTGTCCCCCAAGCTGATCAGCTTCAGCACAGCCTGCTGACGTCTACCAACGCCAGTGCTGCAACGTTTCCAACTCGTAGCTGGGGTCAATCTAACAGCGGAGGAGGAGGCGGTGGCGGAGGAGGAGGCGGTGGCGGAGGAGGAGGCGGTAGTGGAGGAGGAGGAGGGGGGTGTTCTTCTCGTGTCCCTGCCAGGAATGTTAGGCGGGGAAACGAGGTACACCGGGCCAGTTTGGGAAGCAGTCCCAGCCTCAACTACATTCACCCAGTGTGCCGTCAGTGAAATGTAGCGTCCCTGTCCGCATGCACTTGTCCACGCGTCGGTGGTCAAGTGGACCTTTGTGCAAAGCGCGGAACTAAGGGCCCGCCTGATGTTGAGTGACACGTGCTGGTGCAAGGCGGGGACGGCACACCGGGAGAAGTAGTGACGGCTAAGGACGGCATAGCGAGGTGCCGCAGTTGCCATCAGGTCCAGGAAGGCGGGAGTTTCAACAAGCCGGAACGCCAACATCTCCTGGGCCAGCAGTTTAGCGATGTTGGCGTTCAAGGCTTGCACGTGTGGGTGGTTAGCAGTGTATTTCTGCCGCCGCTCCAATGTCTGAGAGATGGTGGGTTGTTGTAAAGAAGCGCCTGCTGGTGCCTTTGATGGTGCAGGAGAAGGAGATAAGACAGGAACAGGGGAGGATGAGGGAGAAGTCAACAAAGTGGCGGAGGCAGATGAAGTGGTGTCCTGGCTCGTCCTCTGGAGTGCATCGCCAGCACAGTCAGCAGTGGCAGTGGCAGAGGCAGAGGCAGTGGCAGAGGCAGAGGCAGTGGCAGTGGCGTGAACGGCAGGCGGCCTTTGTCCTGCCGTTGCTGCCTGCCACTGATTCCAGTGCTTGGATTCCAAATGACGGCGCATTGAAGTGGTGGACAGGTTGCTCTTCTCAGAGCCCCTAATCAATTTCGAGAGGCAAATTGTGCAGACAACACTATATCTGTCCTCGGCGCATTCCTTGAAAAAACTCCACACCTTCGAGAAACGTGCCCTCGAGGTGGGAGTTTTTCAGGGCTGGGTACGAACTGGAACATCTTGGGAGATTCCGGGTGTGGCCTGGCTTCGCCTAAGCTGCTGACCTCTGCCTCTGCCTCTAGCTACCCTTTTTGGTGCTGCACTTGCCTCAACATCCACACTACTTTCCCCGCTTGACATCCCCCCTGTCCAGGTCGGGTCAGTGTCCTCATCATCCACCACTTCCTCTTCCAACTCCTGTCTCATCTCCTCCTCCCGCACAATGCGCCGGTCAACTGGATGCCCTGACGGCAACTGCGTCACATCATCGTCGATGAGGGTGGGTTGCTGGTCATCCACCACCAAATCGAACGGAGATGGAGGAGACTCTAGTGTTTAAGCATCTGGACACAGATGCTCCTCTGTTAGGTTCATGGAATCGTGACGTGGAGAGGCAGGTTGAGGGACAATGAAAGGAGCGGAGAACAGCTCTGGGGAGCAGGGACAGTTGGGGTTATTGTTCTGTGAAGCTTGGGAATTTTGGGAGGAAGGAGGACAAGACTGTTGGGTAATAGGAGGAGAGGAGGCAGAGTCTGACTGGCTGCTGGACAATGTGCTGTAAGCGTTCTCTGACAGCCATTGCAAGACCTGTTCCTGGTTCTCGGGCCTACTAAGGTTTGTACCCTGCAGTTTAGTTAATGTGGCAAGCAACCCTGGCACTGTGGAGTGGCGCAATTCTTGCTGCCCCACAGGAGTAGGCACGGGACGCCCTGTGGCTTCACTGCTACCTTGCTCCCCAGAACCATTCCCCCGACCTCGCCCACGGCCTCGTCCACGTCCCTTTCCGGGAGCCTTGCGCATTTTGAATTCCCAGTTAGAAATTGGCACTATATACCAGTAGCAAAAATTGTGGGTGCACGTAACCCCAATATATTCTTTGAATTCCCAGTCAGACAATGGCACTATATACCAGTAGCAAGAAATGAGGGTATTTATAACCCCAATATATTCTTTGAATTACCAGTCAGAAACTGGCACTATATGGCAGTAGCAAGAAATGAGGGTATTTATAACCCCAATATATTCTTTGAATTCCCAGTCAGACAATGGCACTGTATACCAGTAGTAAAAATTGTGGGTGCACGTAACCCCAATATATTCTTTGAATTCCCAGTCAGACAATGGCACTATATACCAGTAGCAAGAAATGAGGGTATTTATAACCCCAATATATTCTTTGAATTCCCAGTCAGAAACTGGCACTATATGGCAGTAGCAAGAAATGAGGGTATTTATAACCCCAATATATTCTTTGAATTCCCAGTCAGACAATGGCACTGTATTCCAGTAGTAAAAATTGTGGGTGCACGTAACCCCAATATATTCTTTGAATTACCAGTCAGAAACTGGCACTATATGGCAGTAGCAAGAAATGAGGGTATTTGTAACCCCAATATATTCTTTGAATTCCCAGTCAGAAACTGGCACTGTATACCAGTAGTAAAAATTGTGGGTGCACGTAACCCCAATATATTCTTTGAATTACCAGTCAGAAACTGGCACTATATGGCAGTAGCAAGAAATGAGGGTATTTGTAACCCCAATATATTCTTTGAATTCCCAGTCAGAAACTGGCACTGTATACCAGTAGTAAAAATTGTGGGTGCACGTAACCCCAATATATTCTTTGAATTCCCAGTCAGACAATGGCACTATATGGCAGTAGCAAGAAATGAGGGTATTTATGACCCCAATATATTCTTTGAATTCCCAGTCAGACAATGGCACTGTATACCAGTAGTAAAAATTGTGGGTGCACGTAACCCCAATATATTCTTTGAATTCCCAGTCAGAAACTGGCACTATATGGCAGTAGCAAGAAATGAGGGTATTTATAACACCAATATATTCTTTGAATTCCCAGTCAGACAATGGCACTGTATACCAGTAGTAAAAATTGTGGGTGCACGTAACCCCAATATATTCTTTGAATTCCCAGTCAGAAACTGGCACTATATGGCAGTAGCAAGAAATGAGGGTATTTTTAACCCCAATATATTCTTTGAATTCCCAGTCAGAAACTGGCACTGTATACCAGTAGTAAAAATTGTGGGTGCACGTAACCCCAATATATTCTTTGAATTAACAGTCAGAAACTGGCACTATATGGCAGTAGCAAGAAATGAGGGTATTTATAACCCCAATATATTCTTTGAATTCCCAGTCAGACAATGGCACTGTATACCAGTAGTAAAAATTGTGGGTGCACGTAACCCCAATATATTCTTTGAATTACCAGTCAGAAACTGGCACTATATGACAGTAGCAAGAAATGAGGGTATTTGTAACCCCAATATATTCTCTGAATTCCCAGTCAGAAACTGGCACTGTATACCAGTAGTAAAAATTGTGGGTGCACGTAACCCCAATATATTCTTTGAATTCCCAGTCAGACAATGGCACTATATACCAGTAGCAAGAAATGAGGGTATTTATAACTCCAATATATTCTTTGAATTACCAGTCAGAAACTGGCACTATATGGCAGTAGCAAGAAATGAGGGTATTTATAACCCCAATATATTCTTTGAATTCCCAGTCAGACAATGGCACTGTATACCAGTAGTAAAAATTGTGGGTGCACATAACCCCAATATATTCTTTGAATTCCCAGTCAGACAATGGCACTATATGGCAGTAGCAAGAAATGAGGGTATTTGTAACCCCAATATATTCTTTGATTTCCCAGTCAGAAACTGGCACTGTATACCAGTAGTAAAAATTGTGGGTGCACGTAACCCCAATATATTCTTTGAATTCCCAGTCAGACAATGGCACTATATACCAGTAGCAAGAAATGAGAGTATTTATAACCCCAATATATTCTTTGAATTCCCAGTCAGAAACTGGCACTATATGGCAGTAGCAAGAAATGAGGGTATTTATAACCCTAATATATTCTTTGAATTCCCAGTCAGACAATGGCACTGTATACCAGTAGTAAAAATTGTGGGTGTACGTAACCCCAATATATTCTTTGAATTACCAGTCAGAAACTGGCACTATATGGCAGTAGCAAGAAATGAGGGTATTTGTAACCCCAATATATTCTTTGAATTCCCAGTCAGAAACTGGCACTGTATACCAGTAGTAAAAATTGTGGCTGCACGTAACCCCAATATATTCTTTGAATTCCCAGTCAGACAATGGCACTATATACCAGTAGCAAGAAATGAGAGTATTTATAACCCCAATATATTCTTTGAATTCCCAGTCAGACAATGGCACTGTATACCAGTAGTAAAAATTGTGGGTGCACGTAACCCCAATATATTCTTTGAATTCCCAGTCAGAAACTGGCACTATATGGCAGTAGCAAGAAATGAGGGTATTTATAACCCCAATATATTCTTTGAATTCCCAGTCAGACAATGGCACTGTATACCAGTAGTAAAAATTGTGGGTGCACGTAACCCCAATATATTCTTTGAATTACCAGTCAGAAACTGGCACTATATGGCAGTAGCAAGAAATGAGGGTATTTGTAACCCCAATATATTCTTTGAATTCCCAGTCAGAAACTGGCACTGTATACCAGTAGTAAAAATTGTGGGTGCACGTAACCCCAATATATTCTTTGAATTCCCAGTCAGACAATGGCACTATATACCAGTAGCAAAAAATGAGGGTATTTATAACCCCAATATATTCTTTGAATTCCCAGTCAGACAATGGCACTGTATACCAGTAGTAAAAATTGTGGGTGCACGTAACCCCAATATATTCTTTGAATTCCCAGTCAGAAACTGGCACTATATGGCAGTAGCAAGAAATGAGGGTATTTATAACCCCAATATATTCTTTGAATTCCCAGTCAGACAATGGCACTGTATACCAGTAGTAAAAATTGTGGGTGCACGTAACCTCAATATATTCTTTGAATTACCAGTCAGAAACTGGCACTATATGGCAGTAGCAAGAAATGAGGGTATTTGTAACCCCAATATATTCTTTGAATTCCCAGTCAGAAACTGGCACTGTATACCAGTAGTAAAAATTGTGGGTGCACGTAACCCCAATATATTCTTTGAATTAACAGTCAGAAACTGGCACTATATGGCAGTAGCAAGAAATGAGGGTATTTATAACTCCAATATATTCTTTGAATTCCCAGTCAGACAATGGCACTGTATACCAGTAGTAAAAATTGTGGGTGCACGTAACCCCAATATATTCTTTGAATTACCAGTCAGAAACTGGCACTATATGGCAGTAGCAAGAAATGAGGGTATTTGTAACCCCAATATATTCTTTGAATTCCCAGTCAGAAACTGGCACTGTATACCAGTAGTAAAAATTGTGGGTGCACGTAACCCCAATATATTCTTTGAATTCCCAGTCAGACAATGGCACTATATACCAGTAGCAAGAAATGAGGGTATTTATAACCCCAATATATTCTTTGATTTACCAGTCAGAAACTGGCACTATATGGCAGTAGCAAGAAATGAGGGTATTTATAACCCCAATATATTCTTTGAATTCCCAGTCAGACAATGGCACTGTATACCAGTAGTAAAAATTGTGGGTGCACGTAACCCCAATATGTTCTTTGAATTCCCAGTCAGACAATGGCACTATATACCAGTAGCAAGAAATGAGGGTATTTATAACCCCAATATATTCTTTGAATTCCCAGTCAGACAATGGCACTGTATACCAGTAGTAAAAATTGTGGGTGCACGTAACCCCAATATATTCTTTGAATTCCCAGTCAGAAACTGGCACTATATGGCAGTAGCAAGAAATGAGGGTATTTATAACCCCAATATATTCTTTGAATTCCCAGTCAGACAATGGCACTGTATACCAGTAGTAAAAATTGTGGGTGCACGTAACCCCAATATATTCTTTGAATTACCAGTCAGAAACTGGCACTATATGGCAGTAGCAAGAAATGAGGGTATTTGTAACCCCAATATATTCTTTGAATTCCCAGTCAGAAACTGGCACTGTATACCAGTAGTAAAAATTGTGGGTGCACGTAACCCCAATATATTCTTTGAATTCCCAGTCAGACAATGGCACTATATACCAGTAGCAAGAAATGAGGGTATTTATAACCCCAATATATTCTTTGAATTCCCAGTCAGACAATGGCACTGTATACCAGTAGTAAAAATTGTGGGTGCACGTAACCCCAATATATTCTTTGAATTACCAGTCAGAAACTGGCACTATATGGCAGTAGCAAGAAATAAGGGTATTTGTAACCCCAATATATTCTTTGAATTCCCAGTCAGAAACTGGCACTGTATACCAGTAGTAAAAATTGTGGGTGCACGTAACCCCAATATATTCTTTGAATTACCAGTCAGAAACTGGCACTATATGGCAGTAGCAAGAAATGAGGTTATTTGTAACCCCAATATATTCTTTGAATTCCCAGTCAGAAACTGGCACTGTATACCAGTAGTAAAAATTGTGGGTGCACGTAACCCCAATATATTCTTTGAATTCCCAGTCAGACAATGGCACTATATACCAGTAGCAAGAAATGAGGGTATTTATAACCCCAATATATTCTTTGAATTCCCAGTCAGACAATGGCACTGTATACCAGTAGTAAAAATTGTGGGTGCACGTAACCCCAATATATTCTTTGAATTCCCAGTCAGAAACTGGCACTATATGGCAGTAGCAAGAAATGAGGGTATTTATAACCCCAATATATTCTTTGAATTCCCAGTCAGACAATGGCACTGTATACCAGTAGTAAAAATTGTGGGTGCATGCAACCCCAATATATTCTTTGAATTACCAGTCAGAAACTGGCACTATATGGCAGTAGCAAGAAATGAGGGTATTTGTAACCCCAATATATTCTTTGAATTCCCAGTCAGAAACTGGCACTGTATACCAGTAGTAAAAATTGTGGGTACACGTAACCCCAATATATTCTTTGAATTCCCAGTCAGACAATGGCACTATATACCAGTAGCAAGAAATGAGGGTATTTATAACCCCAATATATTCTTTGAATTCCCAGTCAGACAATGGCACTGTATACCAGTAGTAAAAATTGTGGGTGCACGTAACCCCAATATATTCTTTGAATTCCCAGTCAGAAACTGGCACTATATGGCAGTAGCAAGAAATGAGGGTATTTATAACCCCAATATATTCTTTGAATTCCCAGTCAGACAATGGCACTGTATACCAGTAGTAAAAATTGTGGGTGCACGTAACCCCAATATATTCTTTGAATTACCAGTCAGAAACTGGCACTATATGGCAGTAGCAAGAAATGAGGGTATTTGTAACCCCAATATATTCTTTGAATTCCCAGTCAGAAACTGGCACTGTATACCAGTAGTAAAAATTGTGGGTGCACGTAACCCCAATATATTCTTTGAATTCCCAGTCAGACAATGGCACTATATACCAGTAGCAAGAAATGAGGGTATTTATAACCCCAATATATTCTTTGAATTCCCAGTCAGACAATGGCACTGTATACCAGTAGTAAAAATTGTGGGTGCACGTAACCCCAATATATTCTTTGAATTACCAGTCAGAAACTGGCACTATATGGCAGTAGCAAGAAATGAGGGTATTTGTAACCCCAATATATTCTTTGAATTCCCAGTCAGAAACTGGCACTGTATACCAGTAGTAAAAATTGTGGGTGCACGTAACCCCAATATATTCTTTGAATTACCAGTCAGAAACTGGCACTATATGGCAGTAGCAAGAAATGAGGGTATTTGTAACCCCAATATATTCTTTGAATTCCCAGTCAGAAACTGGCACTGTATACCAGTAGTAAAAATTGTGGGTGCACGTAACCCCAATATATTCTTTGAATTCCCAGTCAGACAATGGCACTATATACCATAAGCAAGAAATGAGGGTATTTATAACCCCAATATATTCTTTGAATTCCCAGTCAGACAATGGCACTGTATACCAGTAGTAAAAATTGTGGGTGCACGTAACCCCAATATATTCTTTCAATTACCAGTCAGAAACTGGCACTATATGGCAGTAGCAAGAAATGAGGGTATTTGTAACCCCAATATATTCTTTGAATTCCCAGTCAGAAACTGGCACTGTATACCAGTAGTAAAAATTGTGGGTGCACGTAACCCCAATATATTCTTTGAATTACCAGTCAGAAACTAGCACTATATGGCAGTAGCAAGAAATGAGGGTATTTGTAACCCCAATATATTCTTTGAATTCCCAGTCAGAAACTGGCACTGTATACCAGTAGTAAAAATTGTGGGTGCACGTAACCCCAATATATTCTTTGAATTCCCAGTCAGACAATGGCACTATATACCAGTAGCAAGAAATGAGGGTATTTATAACCCCAATATATTCTTTGAATTCCCAGTCAGACAATGGCACTGTATACCAGTAGTAAAAATTGTGGGTGCACGTAACCCCAATATATTCTTTGAATTCCCAGTCAGAAACTGGCACTATATGGCAGTAGCAAGAAATGAGGGTATTTATAACCCCAATATATTCTTTGAATTCCCAGTCAGAAACTGGCACTGTATACCAGTAGTAAAAATTGTGGGTGCACGTAACCCCAATATATTCTTTGAATTCCCAGTCAGACAATGGCACTATATACCAGTAGCAAGAAATGAGGGTATTTATAACCCCAATATATTCTTTGAATTACCAGTCAGAAACTGGCACTATATGGCAGTAGCAAGAAATGAGGGTATTTATAACCCCAATATATTCTTTGAATTCCCAGTCAGACAATGGCACTGTATACCAGTAGTAAAAATTGTGGGTGCACGCAACCCCAATATATTCTTTGAATTACCAGTCAGAAACTGGCACTATATGGCAGTAGCAAGAAATGAGGGTATTTGTAACCCCAATATATTCTTTGAATTCCCAGTCAGAAACTGGCACTGTATACCAGTAGTAAAAATTGTGGGTACACGTAACTTCAATATATTCTTTGAATTCCCAGTCAGACAATGGCACTATATACCAGTAGCAAGAAATGAGGGTATTTATAACCCCAATATATTCTTTGAATTCCCAGTCAGACAATGGCACTGTATACCAGTAGTAAAAATTGTGGGTGCACGTAACCCCAATATATTCTTTGAATTCCCAGTCAGTAACTGGCACTATATGGCAGTAGCAAGAAATGAGGGTATTTATAACCCCAATATATTCTTTGAATTCCCAGTCAGACAATGGCACTGTATACCAGTAGTAAAAATTGTGGGTGCACGTAACCCCAATATATTCTTTGAATTCCCAGTCAGAAACTGGCACTATATGGCAGCAGCAAGAAATGAGGGTATTTGTAACCCCAATATATTCTTTGAATTCCCAGTCAGAAACTGGCACTGTATACCAGTAGTAAAAATTGTGGGTGCACGTAACCCCAATATATTCTTTGAATTCCCAGTCAGACAATGGCACTATATACCAGTAGCAAGAAATGAGGGTATTTATAACCCCAATATATTCTTTGAATTACCAGTCAGAAACTGGCACTATATGGCAGTAGCAAGAAATGAGGGTATTTATAACCCCAATATATTCTTTGAATTCCCAGTCAGACAATGGCACTGTATACCAGTAGTAAAAATTGTGGGTGCACGTAACCCCAATATATTCTTTGAATTCCCAGTCAGACAATGGCACTATATACCAGTAGCAAGAAATGAGGGTATTTATAACCCCAATATATTCTTTGAATTCCCAGTCAGAAACTGGCACTATATGGCAGTAGCAAGAAATGAGGGTATTTATAACCCCAATATATTCTTTGAATTCCCAGTCAGACAATGGCACTGTATTCCAGTAGTAAAAATTGTGGGTGCACGTAACCCCAATATATTCTTTGAATTACCAGTCAGAAACTGGCACTATATGGCAGTAGCAAGAAATGAGGGTATTTGTAACCCCAATATATTCTTTGAATTCCCAGTCAGAAACTGGCACTGTATACCAGTAGTAAAAATTGTGGGTGCACGTAACCCCAATATATTCTTTGAATTACCAGTCAGAAAATGGCACTATATGGCAGTAGCAAGAAATGAGGGTATTTGTAACCCCAATATATTCTTTGAATTCCCAGTCAGAAACTGGCACTGTATACCAGTAGTAAAAATTGTGGGTGCACGTAACCCCAATATATTCTTTGAATTCCCAGTCAGACAATGGCACTATATGGCAGTAGCAAGAAATGAGGGTATTTATAACCCCAATATATTCTTTGAATTCCCAGTCAGACAATGGCACTGTATACCAGTAGTAAAAATTGTGGGTGCACGTAACCCCAATATATTCTTTGAATTCCCAGTCAGAAACTGGCACTATATGGCAGTAGCAAGAAATGAGGGTATTTATAACACCAATATATTCTTTGAATTCCCAGTCAGACAATGGCACTGTATACCAGTAGTAAAAATTGTGGGTGCACGTAACCCCAATATATTCTTTGAATTCCCAGTCAGAAACTGGCACTATATGGCAGTAGCAAGAAATGAGGGTATTTGTAACCCCAATATATTCTTTGAATTCCCAGTCAGAAACTGGCACTGTATACCAGTAGTAAAAATTGTGGGTGCACGTAACCCCAATATATTCTTTGAATTAACAGTCAGAAACTGGCACTATATGGCAGTAGCAAGAAATGAGGGTATTTATAACCCCAATATATTCTTTGAATTCCCAGTCAGACAATGGCACTGTATACCAGTAGTAAAAATTGTGGGTGCACGTAACCCCAATATATTCTTTGAATTACCAGTCAGAAACTGGCACTATATGGCAGTAGCAAGAAATGAGGGTATTTGTAACCCCAATATATTCTCTGAATTCCCAGTCAGAAACTGGCACTGTATACCAGTAGTAAAAATTGTGGGTGCACGTAACCCCAATATATTCTTTGAATTCCCAGTCAGACAATGGCACTATATACCAGTAGCAAGAAATGAGGGTATTTATAACTCCAATATATTCTTTGAATTACCAGTCAGAAACTGGCACTATATGGCAGTAGCAAGAAATGAGGGTATTTATAACCCCAATATATTCTTTGAATTCCCAGTCAGACAATGGCACTGTATACCAGTAGTAAAAATTGTGGGTGCACATAACCCCAATATATTCTTTGAATTCCCAGTCAGACAATGGCACTATATGGCAGTAGCAAGAAATGAGGGTATTTGTAACCCCAATATATTCTTTGAATTCCCAGTCAGAAACTGGCACTGTATACCAGTAGTAAAAATTGTGAGTGCACGTAACCCCAATATATTCTTTGAATTCCCAGTCAGACAATGGCACTATATACCAGTAGCAAGAAATGAGAGTATTTATAACCCCAATATATTCTTTGAATTCCCAGTCAGACAATGGCACTGTATACCAGTAGTAAAAATTGTGGGTGCACGTAACCCCAATATATTCTTTGAATTACCAGTCAGAAACTGGCACTATATGGCAGTAGCAAGAAATGAGGGTATTTGTAACCCCAATATATTCTTTGAATTCCCAGTCAGAAACTGGCACTGTATACCAGTAGTAAAAATTGTGGGTGCACGTAACCCCAATATATTCTTTGAATTCCCAGTCAGACAATGGCACTATATACCAGTAGCAAAAAATGAGGGTATTTATAACCCCAATATATTCTTTGAATTCCCAGTCAGACAATGGCACTGTATACCAGTAGTAAAAATTGTGGGTGCACGTAACCCCAATATATTCTTTGAATTCCCAGTCAGAAACTGGCACTTTATGGCAGTAGCAAGAAATGAGGGTATTTATAACCCCAATATATTCTTTGAATTCCCAGTCAGACAATGGCACTGTATACCAGTAGTAAAAATTGTGGGTGCACGTAACCTCAATATATTCTTTGAATTACCAGTCAGAAACTGGCACTATATGGCAGTAGCAAGAAATGAGGGTATTTGTAACCCCAATATATTCTTTGAATTCCCAGTCAGAAACTGGCACTGTATACCAGTAGTAAAAATTGTGGGTGCACGTAACCCCAATATATTCTTTGAATTCCCAGTCAGAAACTGGCACTATATGGCAGTAGCAAGAAATGAGGGTATTTATAACTCCAATATATTCTTTGAATTCCCAGTCAGACAATGGCACTGTATACCAGTAGTAAAAATTGTGGGTGCACGTAACCCCAATATATTCTTTGAATTACCAGTCAGAAACTGGCACTATATGGCAGTAGCAAGAAATGAGGGTATTTGTAACCCCAATATATTCTTTGAATTCCCAGTCAGAAACTGGCACTGTATACCAGTAGTAAAAATTGTGGGTGCACGTAACCACAATATATTCTTTGAATTCCCAGTCAGACAATGGCACTATATACCAGTAGCAAGAAATGAGGGTATTTATAACCCCAATATATTCTTTGATTTACCAGTCAGAAACTGGCACTATATGGCAGTAGCAAGAAATGAGGGTATTTATAACCCCAATATATTCTTTGAATTCCCAGTCAGACAATGGCACTGTATACCAGTAGTAAAAATTGTGGGTGCACGTAACCCCAATATGTTCTTTGAATTCCCAGTCAGACAATGGCACTATATACCAGTAGCAAGAAATGAGGGTATTTATAACCCCAATATATTCTTTGAATTCCCAGTCAGACAATGGCACTGTATACCAGTAGTAAAAATTGTGGGTGCACGTAACCCCAATATATTCTTTGAATTACCAGTCAGAAACTGGCACTATATGGCAGTAGCAAGAAATGAGGGTATTTGTAACCCCAATATATTCTTTGAATTCCCAGTCAGAAACTGGCACTGTATACCAGTAGTAAAAATTGTGGGTGCACGTAACCCCAATATATTCTTTGAATTCCCAGTCAGACAATGGCACTATATACCAGTAGCAAGAAATGAGGGTATTTATAACCCCAATATATTCTTTGAATTCCCAGTCAGACAATGGCACTGTATACCAGTAGTAAAAATTGTGGGTGCACGTAACCCCAATATATTCTTTGAAATACCAGTCAGAAACTGGCACTATATGGCAGTAGCAAGAAATAAGGGTATTTGTAACCCCAATATATTCTTTGAATTCCCAGTCAGAAACTGGCACTGTATACCAGTAGTAAAAATTGTGGGTGCACGTAACCCCAATATATTCTTTGAATTACCAGTCAGAAACTGGCACTATATGGCAGTAGCAAGAAATGAGGTTATTTGTAACCCCAATATATTCTTTGAATTCCCAGTCAGAAACTGGCACTGTATACCAGTAGTAAAAATTGTGGGTGCACGTAACCCCAATATATTCTTTGAATTCCCAGTCAGACAATGGCACTATATACCAGTAGCAAGAAATGAGGGTATTTATAACCCCAATATATTCTTTGAATTCCCAGTCAGACAATGGCACTGTATACCAGTAGTAAAAATTGTGGGTGCACGTAACCCCAATATATTCTTTGAATTCCCAGTCAGAAACTGGCACTATATGGCAGTAGCAAGAAATGAGGGTATTTATAACCCCAATATATTCTTTGAATTCCCAGTCAGACAATGGCACTGTATACCAGTAGTAAAAATTGTGGGTGCACGCAACCCCAATATATTCTTTGAATTACCAGTCAGAAACTGGCACTATATGGCAGTAGCAAGAAATGAGGGTATTTGTAACCCCAATATATTCTTTGAATTCCCAGTCAGAAACTGGCACTGTATACCAGTAGTAAAAATTGTGGGTACACGTAACCCCAATATATTCTTTGAATTCCCAGTCAGACAATGGCACTATATACCAGTAGCAAGAAATGAGGGTATTTATAACCCCAATATATTCTTTGAATTCCCAGTCAGACAATGGCACTGTATACCAGTAGTAAAAATTGTGGGTGCACGTAACCCCAATATATTCTTTGAATTCCCAGTCAGAAACTGGCACTATATGGCAGTAGCAAGAAATGAGGGTATTTATAACCCCAATATATTCTTTGAATTCCCAGTCAGACAATGGCACTGTATACCAGTAGTAAAAATTGTGGGTGCACGTAACCCCAATATATTCTTTGAATTACCAGTCAGAAACTGGCACTATATGGCAGTAGCAAGAAATGAGGGTATTTGTAACCCCAATATATTCTTTGAATTCCCAGTCAGAAACTGGCACTGTATACCAGTAGTAAAAATTGTGGGTGCACGTAACCCCAATATATTCTTTGAATTCCCAGTCAGACAATGGCACTATATACCAGTAGCAAGAAATGAGGGTATTTATAACCCCAATATATTCTTTGAATTCCCAGTCAGACAATGGCACTGTATACCAGTAGTAAAAATTGTGGGTGCACGTAACCCCAATATATTCTTTGAATTACCAGTCAGAAACTGGCACTATATGGCAGTAGCAAGAAATGAGGGTATTTGTAACCCCAATATATTCTTTGAATTCCCAGTCAGAAACTGGCACTGTATACCAGTAGTAAAAATTGTGGGTGCACGTAACCCCAATATATTCTTTGAATTACCAGTCAGAAACTGGCACTATATGGCAGTAGCAAGAAATGAGGGTATTTGTAACCCCAATATATTCTTTGAATTCCCAGTCAGAAACTGGCACTGTATACCAGTAGTAAAAATTGTGGGTGCACGTAACCCCAATATATTCTTTGAATTCCCAGTCAGACAATGGCACTATATACCATAAGCAAGAAATGAGGGTATTTATAACCCCAATATATTCTTTGAATTCCCAGTCAGACAATGGCACTGTATACCAGTAGTAAAAATTGTGGGTGCACGTAACCCCAATATATTCTTTCAATTACCAGTCAGAAACTGGCACTATATGGCAGTAGCAAGAAATGAGGGTATTTGTAACCCCAATATATTCTTTGAATTCCCAGTCAGAAACTGGCACTGTATACCAGTAGTAAAAATTGTGGGTGCACGTAACCCCAATATATTCTTTGAATTACCAGTCAGAAACTGGCACTATATGGCAGTAGCAAGAAATGAGGGTATTTGTAACCCCAATATATTCTTTGAATTCCCAGTCAGAAACTGGCACTGTATACCAGTAGTAAAAATTGTGGGTGCACGTAACCCCAATATATTCTTTGAATTCCCAGTCAGACAATGGCACTATATACCAGTAGCAAGAAATGAGGGTATTTATAACCCCAATATATTCTTTGAATTCCCAGTCAGACAATGGCACTGTATACCAGTAGTAAAAATTGTGGGTGCACGTAACCCCAATATATTCTTTGAATTCCCAGTCAGAAACTGGCACTATATGGCAGTAGCAAGAAATGAGGGTATTTATAACCCCAATATATTCTTTGAATTCCCAGTCAGAAACTGGCACTGTATACCAGTAGTAAAAATTGTGGGTGCACGTAACCCCAATATATTCTTTGAATTCCCAGTCAGACAATGGCACTATATACCAGTAGCAAGAAATGAGGGTATTTATAACCCCAATATATTCTTTGAATTACCAGTCAGAAACTGGCACTATATGGCAGTAGCAAGAAATGAGGGTATTTATAACCCCAATATATTCTTTGAATTCCCAGTCAGACAATGGCACTGTATACCAGTAGTAAAAATTGTGGGTGCACGCAACCCCAATATATTCTTTGAATTACCAGTCAGAAACTGGCACTATATGGCAGTAGCAAGAAATGAGGGTATTTGTAACCCCAATATATTCTTTGAATTCCCAGTCAGAAACTGGCACTGTATACCAGTAGTAAAAATTGTGGGTACACGTAACCCCAATATATTCTTTGAATTCCCAGTCAGACAATGGCACTATATACCAGTAGCAAGAAATGAGGGTATTTATAACCCCAATATATTCTTTGAATTCCCAGTCAGACAATGGCACTGTATACAAGTAGTAAAAATTGTGGGTGCACGTAACCCCAATATATTCTTTGAATTCCCAGTCAGAAACTGGCACTATATGGCAGTAGCAAGAAATGAGGGTATTTATAACCCCAATATATTCTTTGAATTCCCAGTCAGACAATGGCACTGTATACCAGTAGTAAAAATTGTGGGTGCACGTAACCCCAATATATTCTTTGAATTACCAGTCAGAAACTGGCACTATATGGCAGTAGCAAGAAATGAGGGTATTTGTAACCCCAATATATTCTTTGAATTCCCAGTCAGAAACTGGCACTGTATACCAGTAGTAAAAATTGTGGGTGCACGTAACCCCAATATATTCTTTGAATTCCCAGTCAGACAATGGCACTATATACCAGTAGCAAGAAATGAGGGTATTTATAACCCCAATATATTCTTTGAATTCCCAGTCAGACAATGGCACTGTATACCAGTAGTAAAAATTGTGGGTGCACGTAACCCCAATATATTCTTTGAATTACCAGTCAGAAACTGGCACTATATGGCAGTAGCAAGAAATAAGGGTATTTGTAACCCCAATATATTCTTTGAATTCCCAGTCAGAAACTGGCACTGTATACCAGTAGTAAAAATTGTGGGTGCACGTAACCCCAATATATTCTTTGAATTACCAGTCAGAAACTGGAACTATATGGCAGTAGCAAGAAATGAGGGTATTTGTAACCCCAATATATTCTTTGAATTCCCAGTCAGAAACTGGCACTGTATACCAGTAGTAAAAATTGTGGGTGCACGTAACCCCAATATATTCTTTGAATTCCCAGTCAGACAATGGCACTATATACCAGTAGCAAGAAATGAGGGTATTTATAACCCCAATATATTCTTTGAATTCCCAGTCAGACAATGGCACTGTATACCAGTAGTAAAAATTGTGGGTGCACGTAACCCCAATATATTCTTTGAATTCCCAGTCAGAAACTGGCACTATATGGCAGTAGCAAGAAATGAGGGTATTTATAACCCCAATATATTCTTTGAATTCCCAGTCAGACAATGGCACTGTATACCAGTAGTAAAAATTGTGGGTGCACGTAACCCCAATATATTCTTTGAATTACCAGTCAGAAACTGGCACTATATGGCAGTAGCAAGAAATGAGGATATTTGTAACCCCAATATATTCTTTGAATTCCCAGTCAGAAACTGGCACTGTATACCAGTAGTAAAAATTGTGGGTGCACGTAACCCCAATATATTCTTTGAATTCCCAGTCAGACAATGGCACTATATACCAGTAGCAAGAAATGAGGGTATTTATAACCCCAATATATTCTTTGAATTCCCAGTCAGACAATGGCACTGTATACCAGTAGTAAAAATTGTGGGTGCACGTAACCCCAATATATTCTTTGAATTCCCAGTCAGAAACTTGCACTATATGGCAGTAGCAAGAAATGAGGGTATTTATAACCCCAATATATTCTTTGAATTCCCAGTCAGACAATGGCACTGTATACCAGTAGTAAAAATTGTGGGTGCACGTAACCCCAATATATTCTTTGAATTACCAGTCAGAAACTGGCACTATATGGCAGTAGCAAGAAATGAGGGTATTTGTAACCCCAATATATTCTTTGAATTCCCAGTCAGAAACTGGCACTGTATACCAGTAGTAAAAATTGTGGGTGCACGTAACCCCAATATATTCTTTGAATTCCCAGTCAGACAATGGCACTATATACCAGTAGCAAGAAATGAGGGTATTTATAACCCCAATATATTCTTTGAATTCCCAGTCAGACAATGGCACTGTATACCAGTAGTAAAAATTGTGGGTGCACGTAACCCCAATATATTCTTTGAATTACCAGTCAGAAACTGGCACTATATGGCAGTAGCAAGAAATGAGGGTATTTGTAACCCCAATATATTCTTTGAATTCCCAGTCAGAAACTGGCACTGTATACCAGTAGTAAAAATTGTGGGTGCACGTAACCCCAATATATTCTTTGAATTACCAGTCAGAAACTGGCACTATATGGCAGTAGCAAGAAATGAGGGTATTTGTAACCCCAATATATTCTTTGAATTCCCAGTCAGAAACTGGCACTGTATACCAGTAGTAAAAATTGTGGGTGCACGTAACCCCAATATATTCTTTGAATTCCCAGTCAGACAATGGCACTATATACCATAAGCAAGAAATGAGGGTATTTATAACCCCAATATATTCTTTGAATTCCCAGTCAGACAATGGCACTGTATACCAGTAGTAAAAATTGTGGGTGCACGTAACCCCAATATATTCTTTCAATTACCAGTCAGAAACTGGCACTATATGGCAGTAGCAAGAAATGAGGGTATTTGTAACCCCAATATATTCTTTGAATTCCCAGTCAGAAACTGGCACTGTATACCAGTAGTAAAAATTGTGGGTGCACGTAACCCCAATATATTCTTTGAATTACCAGTCAGAAACTGGCACTATATGGCAGTAGCAAGAAATGAGGGTATTTGTAACCCCAATATATTCTTTGAATTCCCAGTCAGAAACTGGCACTGTATACCAGTAGTAAAAATTGTGGGTGCACGTAACCCCAATATATTCTTTGAATTCCCAGTCAGACAATGGCACTATATACCAGTAGCAAGAAATGAGGGTATTTATAACCCCAATATATTCTTTGAATTCCCAGTCAGACAATGGCACTGTATACCAGTAGTAAAAATTGTGGGTGCACGTAACCCCAATATATTCTTTGAATTCCCAGTCAGAAACTGGCACTATATGGCAGTAGCAAGAAATGAGGGTATTTATAACCCCAATATATTCTTTGAATTCCCAGTCAGAAACTGGCACTGTATACCAGTAGTAAAAATTGTGGGTGCACGTAACCCCAATATATTCTTTGAATTCCCAGTCAGACAATGGCACTATATACCAGTAGCAAGAAATGAGGGTATTTATAACCCCAATATATTCTTTGAATTACCAGTCAGAAACTGGCACTATATGGCAGTAGCAAGAAATGAGGGTATTTATAACCCCAATATATTCTTTGAATTCCCAGTCAGACAATGGCACTGTATACCAGTAGTAAAAATTGTGGGTGCACGCAACCCCAACATATTCTTTGAATTACCAGTCAGAAACTGGCACTATATGGCAGTAGCAAGAAATGAGGGTATTTGTAACCCCAATATATTCTTTGAATTCCCAGTCAGAAACTGGCACTGTATACCAGTAGTAAAAATTGTGGGTACACGTAACCCCAATATATTCTTTGAATTCCCAGTCAGACAATGGCACTATATACCAGTAGCAAGAAATGAGGGTATTTATAACCCCAATATATTCTTTGAATTCCCAGTCAGACAATGGCACTGTATACCAGTAGTAAAAATTGTGGGTGCACGTAACCCCAATATATTCTTTGAATTCCCAGTCAGAAACTGGCACTATATGGCAGTAGCAAGAAATGAGGGTATTTATAACCCCAATATATTCTTTGAATTCCCAGTCAGACAATGGCACTGTATACCAGTAGTAAAAATTGTGGGTGCACGTAACCCCAATATATTCTTTGAATTACCAGTCAGAAACTGGCACTATATGGCAGTAGCAAGAAATGAGGGTATTTGTAACCCCAATATATTCTTTGAATTCCCAGTCAGAAACTGGCACTGTATACCAGTAGTAAAAATTGTGGGTGCACGTAACCCCAATATATTCTTTGAATTCCCAGTCAGACAATGGCACTATATACCAGTAGCAAGAAATGAGGGTATTTATAACCCCAATATATTCTTTGAATTCCCAGTCAGACAATGGCACTGTATACCAGTAGTAAAAATTGTGGGTGCACGTAACCCCAATATATTCTTTGAATTACCAGTCAGAAACTGGCACTATATGGCAGTAGCAAGAAATAAGGGTATTTGTAACCCCAATATATTCTTTGAATTCCCAGTCAGAAACTGGCACTGTATACCAGTAGTAAAAATTGTGGGTGCACGTAACCCCAATATATTCTTTGAATTACCAGTCAGAAACTGGAACTATATGGCAGTAGCAAGAAATGAGGGTATTTGTAACCCCAATATATTCTTTGAATTCCCAGTCAGAAACTGGCACTGTATACCAGTAGTAAAAATTGTGGGTGCACGTAACCCCAATATATTCTTTGAATTCCCAGTCAGACAATGGCACTATATACCAGTAGCAAGAAATGAGGGTATTTATAACCCCAATATATTCTTTGAATTCCCAGTCAGACAATGGCACTGTATACCAGTAGTAAAAATTGTGGGTGCACGTAACCCCAATATATTCTTTGAATTCCCAGTCAGAAACTGGCACTATATGGCAGTAGCAAGAAATGAGGGTATTTATAACCCCAATATATTCTTTGAATTCCCAGTCAGACAATGGCACTGTATACCAGTAGTAAAAATTGTGGGTGCACGTAACCCCAATATATTCTTTGAATTACCAGTCAGAAACTGGCACTATATGGCAGTAGCAAGAAATGAGGATATTTGTAACCCCAATATATTCTTTGAATTCCCAGTCAGAAACTGGCACTGTATACCAGTAGTAAAAATTGTGGGTGCACGTAACCCCAATATATTCTTTGAATTCCCAGTCAGACAATGGCACTATATACCAGTAGCAAGAAATGAGGGTATTTATAACCCCAATATATTCTTTGAATTCCCAGTCAGACAATGGCACTGTAA